>NC_043010.1:3749142-3824142 GCF_006345805.1 Octopus sinensis | reverse complement strand
CTAATTCATTTTCATGCTGTTGGCCAATATATGTTATTCCTTTAAAATACTTTTACTTTTAATTATGCAAATTAGCCTTGATGAAAAACTCTATAGCTGTATGTAAAATTGCAAAAAGCAGACTAGTAGGCTAAAGGGGACTGAACAATCTTGATAAGGTCAGTAAACAGACTGATAGGCATGTCTATACTCCTCTATTTGCAACAGAAGATCAAAATGTAGTTTCTCAAGCATGAAAATCTGCTCAAGAATCTATTTTTAATCTCCTAAAATTATGTCCTCCTTCTTTTCAAGAGTCAATAATGAAAGCCATTATATTTCTGTTTACTGTCTTTTAATTAGTGAGAAATTTTAATAAATTTATTGTATGTCAGTCAATAAACCCCTATTTAACTTAATTAGCCAAATTCATGCCATCAGAAATTTTTAAAATTATTTCTCTTTCTTTCAGCATTGTATATATACATATATATATATATAGAGAGAGAGAGATTGCATATGTATATATCATATATATATAATATATATACATGCACACACAAATATATATAAATTTAATTTAATACATAAATATATATGTATAATACATATCATATATATGTGTATGCGTGTGTGTGTATGTGTGTGTGTGTGTAAGTGTGTGTGTGAGTGAGTGTACATATGTATACACACACACATATAGATTGAAATATGTATGTCAATAGATATATATGCATATATGCATATGTGTGTCTGTGTATATAATAAATACTCACGTGATAATGATAATTTATAAATATTAGGGTCATAATCTGTGTATGTTCTCCTATTTCTCTTGTGAATGTGTTTTTTTTTCAATTTTGCCAGTCACTTGGTAATAAGTGGACATTGGAAAATGACTACTGTGTCTTGAAAGAGACTTTATATATATATATATATTTAAGCATATATGTGTATAAATGAAAGTACATATATATACACACACTCCCACAAAAACACATGCGTATATATAAACCTATTTATACATGTGTATACATGTTCTGCATATATATGTATATGTATGTATATATAGTTAATCCAAACATGAAAACACAAAGAGAAAACACAACACGAGGACATGGAACAAGTATAGTATTATTGGATGCTCAGGGAAGAAGGAAAGATATATATATATATATATATATATGGAAAAAATAGTCATGGTAGGAAATGCTAAAGTAATTTTATAAAAAAACCTTTCAGTACCGGTTTCAGCCATTGAGACTTTTTCAACTGTAAGTATGGAAAACAATTAAATTTTGGAAAAATTAAAAGAAATGTTTTTTTAAAGAATATTTGCATAGTATTCAAATACAAGGGGCATTTTCCTTGTATCTGCCTGTCTCTGTCTCTCTTGTTTACTCTTGTGGGTTTGATTGAAACCGGTACTGAAATGCTTTTTATAAAATAATTTTAGCATTCTCTACCTTGACTCTTTTTTCCATATATATCAACTCGTGTGTTACTTTTCAATCTTCTCCATATATATATATATATATACATACACTCATATCTATATAATTATGTATGTATGTTAGAGAGAGTGAGGTCAAGAGAGGAGAGATATTAATCGACACCTGCACAGTTTTATACCTACATACATATGCATTCAATAAATATACATATATACAACACATACTCTTATTAAATACAGCTAAACCAATATTTATTTCATTTGATACCTATCCGCATACAACATATTTCTTACAATCATTTTGCAGTCTATGTATGTGTAAGATAGTAGAAGAAAATTTAATATTGCTTCTTTTATGTAAATGTTTATATGTGTTATATCTGCAAGATTAGACACTAGAAGAATTATGTGAGTTTTAATATCTGTTTCATATATATATATCAAGTAAGCTTTTATTTCTGGCAGTATTTGTGTATTGAATGATAAATTAGTTTAAAGAAAGATGAAAACTGACAATTTGTGATGTTGTATTGGTTTTATGTCTGAAAATTTTATTCACTAAAGATTAAGAGAAAATATTGATGTCTTTTCTTTAGAAATTTCAACTAATTTTTCTTGTAATCAATAGGTCAGTTATTGAACAAAGCGACACATTTCATTGATCACGAGGAATATGTTTGGCTTCAAAATGAGAGGAAAAATTGAGAAAATATTTAATTAGTCTAAAAAAAAGAAATACAACTCAATTTACTTTTAAGATTTGTTTTGCATTATTGTATTGTAATTCTTTTTGTTACTCCCATCAAAATTCAATTAAAGTTTCAACAGAGGAATACTTTATGTGGTTTGGTTTATCTCAGATATAATTAAATTACCTTTTTTTTTCATTTGTTTAGTGTTTGTGACTGTTTATATATTTTTCTGTTTTCTTTTTATTC
This sequence comes from Octopus sinensis, assembly GCF_006345805.1. Lineage (NCBI taxonomy): Eukaryota > Metazoa > Mollusca > Cephalopoda > Octopoda > Octopodidae > Octopus > Octopus sinensis. The sequence continues at coordinate 3,821,772 of NC_043010.1, read as the reverse complement.
TCTAAAGATATCTATGTGGAATATAAGAACCAGAGACTAGTATTGTTCTTCATAACAACAGTAAAGCTTTTCAATAGCACTTTTCTTTCTATTTTTGAATTATTATTTTCATCATAAAATGCTAGAATTATAATTATCAAGAACTAAAAATGGAACATGGAAACCTTTTGTTCTGGAACAGTTATTTGTAAAAAAAAAAAGAAAGAAAAGATATTTTCTTTGTAAATAATGGAACAACAACAAAGACAGAGAGAAAGAGTAAAATAATGTAAAAAAATGAGAGAGCAAAGAAGTGCCAAATATTGACACAATGGAATAAAACCAATTTGGTGACAATTTTAATTTGTCATAATGATATACTCATGAGCAAAACAGACAATCTAAAACAATAATAGAATAAACTTGATGAACCAATAATGATATAAATATAATTTGTTTTGTCTGATTCCTCTATTAACAATTATTTAAAAACAGTCTTTTGCGGATTGCTGTTTATCAGAATATAGAGTAAAAGAATTTATGAAATTCTATGAACAAAGGAAATAAATTTCAATTTATTTTGAAGATAAATTATACTTATTTACTGCAATATTGTACTAAACATTAAATATAAATACTCTTGAGTTCTCGTCACCATCCAGCAGTATGCCTCATCTACATTTCCTCAGCCTCAATTACTTCTATTTCTGCAAAGTAAAGCATGCAAGAGTGTCTATTGTATTCTTCAGTTGGCACATGGCTATGATCAGAGATATTTCTAAGAACACTGTAACAAATTATGATTACATCTTCCATGAATATAACAATAAAACTGGCAATAATCTACACATAAAATCCTGCAACAAGATTAGAAATGAAATAAAATGTTTAATTTCTGATAATTAATATATTTACATTTATTACGTTACAAACACATTTTTGACTCCTCTCTATTTATGCATGTGTGTGTGTGTGCATGTGTGTGTTGGCACTGTACTTGTTTTGCAACTGATCTTATCAGAGTGTCTATTGAAACTGAAACAATTACACCATGAAAGGGTCATTTTAGCCTCATTTGCATTTATTTCTTGTTAATACAGTTTATTATTACAATCTATAATAGAATATACCATTAGAAATAAACTAAAAATGAACATAATAGTTTGTGTTCTTAAATAGCTAAATTGTCTCTTCCACAATATAATTGTTTATATACAAACGTACAAGTTCATGCATACACACAAATATATATGTGTGTAAACACACACACACATAAATATTTACATGTATACATGTATATGTGCTTTTTGGCATGTACAAATTATATGTCCTTATGAATAACCAGCCTCAGCGTGGCAGCAAATTAATGTTTCATGACGATACATGAAAGTATTAATTGGAAGTTGTTTTTGTGAGGCAAGGAAAATAATTGTTTAAAAAGTTGATACATAATTTGATTTGAATCTTACAACAAATTTATACATGCTTTCTTTCTTTTAAATTTTCATTTCAGACATTATACAATTATTTTCAAAAGAATATTTCAACTTGATATTTTCCACAGATGGAAAAGCCACAGTAAAATTAACATGGAATTAGAGTTATGCATACTTCTATTTTGTTTAGCTTCGTCTCTTTGTGTGAATCTTACTTATTATGTTAAAGATGGACAAACCTCAAATTCACTTGTTGCCAATATTGCTGCTGATGCACAGTTATGGGACAATGTTCTAAATAAATACAGAAATTTTATCTCATTTAGTCAACTGCCAGGAGAAAAGACTGACAGTTCTCAGTTGTTCAATGTTACTAAGACTGGCAAACTCTACACTGCTAAGACAATTGATGCTGAAATCTTATGTAAATATAACATGGAATGTTTTAGAATGGTGGATGTAGCAATTCATCAAAAAGAATCTTTTGTTGAAGTTTTAGAAATAAAAATTGTTATTCAGGATATTAATGAACATCAACCTGAGTTTCTAAATAAAAATATAAATTTAGAATTTTCTGAAGGTGATCGGGAAGGTATGATGAAAGCTATTCCAAATGCCATTGACAGAGATATAGGATTGCTGCATTCACAGATATCATACTTCCTAAAGAACAATAATAGTAATCTTTTCACCTTATCAGTTTCAAAAAATATGGATGGTACTTCCAAACTTGGTATTATTTTACGAGAAAAACTTGATAGAGAATTAAAAGATTCTTATCAACTTCAAGTTATTGCAAAAGATGGTGGCCATCCCCCTAAAGAAGGTGTTCTAAATATTCAAATAACAGTTCGAGATGAAAATGACAATTCCCCTATCTTCTCCCAAAATATTTACAATGTTTCTATCAAAAATAGTTATCAAAGATCAATGCCTATAGTCACTTTATCAGCAACTGACTTAGATTCTGGTGAAAATGGTAAAGTAATGTTCCAGTTCAGTTCCAAAACATCAGAGAGTGCCAGAGCCTATTTTAAATTAAATGAATCAACAGGAGAAATCTGGCAACTTCAAAAGTTTCCACCTGGATCAAAAAGGACATATAAATTATTTGTTAAAGCCAAGGATGGAGGAAATCCATCTTTGAGCTCAGTTGCTATGGTTTTAGTGAATATAAATAGTCAAGAGAATAATCCGCCTGATATAGATATCAGCTTTATATCAAAATCAGCTGGAGATTCACCCAGTATTTCAGAGGGAGTAAAAGTTGATAGTTTTATTGCGTATGTAAAGGTCACTGATAATGATGTTGGCGAAAATGGTGAAATTAGCTGTCACCTTCATCATGATAAACTACAGCTTAAGAATCATGGGAGAAAGAAGTATATGCTGATAATTAAGAAAACAATTGATAGAGAAACAAAAAACAACATAGATTTCACAATAGTCTGCCAAGATAGAGGATCACCACCTTTAAAAACAGCCAAACAATTCTCTATTCAAGTAGATGATGTTAATGATATTCAACCAGAGTTTATCAAAGACATCTTTACATTTTTTACATATGAAAATGAAGAAGCAAATTTTCCTATTGGTTTCATTAATGCAACAGACGAGGATTTGGATTCCGGTGGTAAACTTATGTACCACTTGGAAAATAGCAAACAAACCCATGCTTTTAAAATTTCCCATTTAGGATTTATTTCAACAACACAATCTCTAGATCGTGAACAACAAGAAATATATAAATTCAAGGTTTTTGTGAAAGATAACGGAATACCGCCACTAAATAACGAAGCCAATGTAATTATTGAAGTTATGGATAAAAATGACAATGTTCCATATTTTACATTTCCTAGTGTTAACCCTTTCAATCTGTATGTCTATTACCATCCACAAAGTAAGGGTGTCATCACAACATTAAGAGCTTCTGACAGAGATGAACATGTTAATTCCTTCCTCAAGTATGAAATACTTGAAGGCAATGACAAACATTTATTCAAAGTTAACCCTTACACAGGACTTCTGTCTTTTTCTCGTACAGTTTACCAAAATGATGCTGGATTATATACTTTAAATTTAGTTGTCAAAGACAGTGGTACACCAGTTTTATCAGCAACAACTACACTGTCTTTGACACTAACTGTTAGCAACACAACAGCCAGAATGGACAAACCTGAAGACACAGAATCAGACAACAGAATACATATTAACTTGATGATCATCATAGTTGTGGCTGCAGTAATAGTGTCTGTTGCTATTGTAGTTTCTGTGATTGTATGTGTTGTCCACAAACGGAATGTAAAAGAAAACCAGTATGGTGTGGCCCAGGACTTTGTCGGTGAAAGAAGGCCATCAGGATATGTATGTGAACAAGCATCACCAAAATATGATGTTCCAGTAGGAATTTTATCCGATCAGAAACAAGTCAGAAACACTCAAACAGGCTCACTAAGAAGAGATCCTCATTCTATATATAAACCTGGTCAGAGTTGGAAAGGATCATCATCTGGAGTACATTTTCAAAATATAACACCAGAATCCTATCAAGTAAGCACATTTAAAATTACTTTATATTAATAATTTATCCACTTTAGAATATTTCCTTGTAGATTTCATAAAATATTTGAAGACCTTTATTTGCTTGGGGCATTAAAAATTCATGAGTTTGTTTCTGGATTAATAACTTCTGGAGAGGAAAAAATTAATAAACCATTAGGGAATTATTTCAGTGGAAATGATGGTGTGCTTAATATATCATTCAGCTGATCAGTATATTGGCTGAAGAATCAGCTCCGAATGTGACAGATGGGAAACAAATAGCTACAGCAGATTTACAAAGGAGTGGAGAATATAACAGAAATTAACATTTCCCCAGAGAACAATTTGATAATAATAACTGTTCATATAAAAAGATAATGCTATAATATGCTGATACTATAAAGTGGATAGGGATATATGCCCTACTTTTCACTATGTACATTTCTGTGTTTCAGAATGACTGTTTTATATCACAGATAGTTCATTAATAGATTCATTTTCAATTTATTTCAAAAGAATATTATAATAACATTTTATTTTATTTGAAAATAAAACATATTTGATGTAACAGAACAGCTTTTATAAAAGTATGGCTGTATAGAATGCTTTTAGAATTTTCAAAAACGAAAACATCAAGTAATTCACCAGATAGCTAGACAATAGCATGAAAAGCCAAGTGACATAGATAATTAAATATAATTAATTATTTTAAAATAGAAAAATGCTTTTTGATGAACAAATTTTTGTTAAACATTAAATAGTAAATACACCACTCCCTAAATGTGAGGCTTGATGCTTATGTTAGAAATCAATATTGAATAGTAAAAGTAAAATGGCTGTTGATAAATGATGAAAATTACAGATAATAAGGAATAATATTCAACACAGATTATGATGATGAGAGGAAAATTAGATGGAAAAGCTGCACAGTGAAATGCATAATTCTAGTATATCGACTAATTAGAAGCAAAAGGAAATGGTATCTACAAATGTTCCATATTTAAAACCATTTCAGAGTGTACTTAATTTCATACAACAGTCTTAAAAAATATAAAGATTTAAAGGAAATAGTATTTAGGAACCTAAATGAAAAAACCAAGAAATTAAGTCTTGCTAGTGGCATTATTTTATGTCTATAGCTGTAAGTTGAGTGGTTATAGCATTAGAAAATGCATTTGGTGTTGAAGTACACCAGCTTCAAACCTATATGCACATTAAAGATGTATCAGAAACATTCATTTCTTTCTTAATCTTAAAATCATATTGAAAAACAGAAAAAGGATAATGAGGATTTGAGAAAAAATTTCTTCAAAAATTTCTTACCAAAGTCTTGTTTTCTGGATGCTATAATGATGAGAGACAGTTTGATGTTTATATTTTACCTCTTTTTTGTTTTTTTTTTAATATGAGTATGTGAGGTACAGTGATGGCTGTGTGGTAAGAAGTTTGCTTCCCAACCATATGGTTCTGGGTTCAGTCCCACTGCATGGCACTTTGGGCAAGTGTTTTCTACTATAGCCTCGGGCTGACCAAAGCCTTGTGAGTAGATTTGGTAGACAGAAACTGAAAGAAGCCTGTCGTATATATATATGCATGTTTTTATGTGTCTGTTTTTGTTCCCCTACTATTGCTTGATGACCAATTTTGGTGTGTTTATCCCCATAACTTAACAGTTCAGCAAAAGGGAACAATAAATAAGTACTGGGCAGTATTCCAGCCTGGCCACAGTCAAATGACTGAAACCAGTAAAAGAGTAATAGAATAAAAGAATGTATATATACTACCTAAATAATTAAATTAGTATTAAATAAAGGTAGTGTGACATTGTATGAAGATTGAAAATGTTTGTTTAAAAACAGGAAAATGTGTGCAGTGTAGACAGAAGATTTATATGCTTCAAGAGATCCATTTTGAAATACAGGCTGGGTGTATGTGGACTGAACTATAATTATATATTAAGATTTTTGATCATTGGAAGTTATTGGTATGGAGAAGATTAAATATTGTATAAAGGATCGTGGGTAAGGCCAGAACAATGCGAAGTAAATGCAAGGCAAATCCCAAGAAAACAAATGTGTGAATTAATTAAAATATTGTATTTATTAGTTAGAAAGAAAGAAGCATTTGTGCATAGCTTATTTCATAAATCTTTTAAAATATTCAAAAATTATCATGAGAAAGTAATTTTTAAACTTTATATTTTAAAAAGTTGTTTATTTAGCCCATTATCAATCCTGATGAGAATACCTGTGATGAAAATCATTCCAGTACACCACCCTATCTTTTTGCAGACATAATATATTTCAGATTACATTAAACAATGTGTCCTTCATTTCCTTCAACAGCAGTGTGTGAATTGAATAAGATTTACTGATTATTTATATGGCAAGTGGTGCCACTTCAGAGAGGCCAATTAATCTAAGATGATTATTTGAATAAGTAACAGTGGTTTGTTGAATTTTTTTTAAAGGTATTTCAAGTTCAGACATGACTGTGTGGTTAAGCAGGTGGCTTCGAAATCATATTGTTTCAGGTTCATCCCTGCTACATGGCACCATGGGCAAGTGCCATTTACTATAGCCTCAGGTTGACCAATGTTTAATGAATGAAATTTAGTAGATGAAAACTGTGTTAAAGCCTACCACATGTGAACATGTGATCATGTCTTCCTATGTCCTGGCATTTTTTATGCACTTAAAGCATAATTCAATACCACTACATAATCAGAGACATTGTTTACACTTGCTATTAAAACAGGTCTAGCCATTGAGTCACTCTGTATGGAAAAGCATGGGAATAAATACCTTAACTGTAAAACAAGAAAGGAAGGCATCTGGCTGCAGAATATTGCATCAACAAGTCTTGTCTAACCCATGCCAAGAGGGACAGTGTAGATATAAAACCAGCGATATTTCTCATTTACTGAAATATAATGTTCAGTTGAATTAATATTTCTACAATGGCCAAAGTGTAATTCTTTTTCTTATATTAAAACTAGTCAAATATGTAACAGATTTTTAACTTAGAGAGCAGTAAGTAGAAAAAGACACTGATAATTACTTCTTTTTGTTTTTTTTAATGTTTTATACACCTTTGAGCTTTGTTTTAATACACAGTTTCAGTGTTTACTCTTTTTACTCTTTTTACTTGTTTCAGTCATTTGACTGCGGCCATGCTGGAGCACCGCCTTTTAGTCGAGCAAATCAACCCTGGGACTTATTCTTTGTAAGCCCAGTACTTATTCTATCGGTCTCTTTTTGCCGAACCGCTAAGTGACGGGGACGTAAACACACCAGCATCGGTTGTCAAGCAATGCTAGGGGGACAAACACAAACACACAAACACATACACACACACACACATATATATATATATATATATATATATATATATATATACGACAGGCTTCTTTCAGTTTCCGTCTACCAAATCCACTCACAAGGCATTGGTCGGCCTGGGGCTATAGCAGAAGACACTTGCCCCAGATGCCACGCAGTGGGACTGAACCCGGAACCATGTGGTTGGTTAGCAAGCTACTTACCACACAGCCACTCCTGCGCCTGATATATGATATATAATTGATGATTTCTGTTTTCATATTTCAAGTTTCTTGAAACCCACAGGGTTAGGGCTATTTAGTAACATCTTTTCATGGTCTAAGTTTAAAACCAGCTTTACTGTGTCTAACTCATGCAGGTCGTTAACATATATTGGGATTTGCTAAGTCATCTAAAGTATTCTCTATATAATTATTGAGTTTGTTTTTTTCTCAAAAGAAATCGACTTTTGTTCTGATTGACACAGGGTAACTTGGTACATGGTAACCCTCAAGAATTCTCAGTGACACGTTTTATTGGTAAAGATCAACAACATATGGTTATGTCCCCTGACCGTTTCAGTGAGATGTCAACGATGTCTTCTGTAACTGACAGTGGACATGGCTGCAGTGAAGCAAGCACGGCGCACTATGAAACTTTACCTGGTAAGTTATTTTTGTATATTCTTGTGCTTTCAAAAATAAAAGAGACTTTGTTTAAAATGTTCCTCAATGCACTAATTGGAGAGTTGCATTCTTTTTACAAATACTGATCTCAGATTGGAAAAGCTGTTTAAATTTTATCAACCAATTGCATCAACTATGGATGGAAGCACTCCATCGGTTATGACGATGAGGGTTCTGGTTGATCCGAATCAACGGAACAGCCTGCTCGTGAAATTAACATGTAAGTGGCTGAGCACTCCACAGACACGTGTACCCGTAATGTAGTTCTCGGGGATATTCAGCGTGACACAGAGAGTGACAAGGCCGGCCCTTTGAAATACAAGGTACAACAGAAACAGGAAGTAAGAGTGAGAGAAAGTTGTGGTGAAAGAGTACAGCAGGGATCATCACCATCCCCTGCCGGAGCCTCGTGGAGCTTTAGATGTTTTCGCTCAATAAACACTCACAACGCCCAGTGTGGGAATCGAAACCGCGATCCTATGACCGCGAGTCCGCTGCCCTAACCACTGGGCCATTGCACCTCCACTGCATCAACTATAAATAGGTACAATAGAAGGGTGCAGTTCAGTGCTGTTATCAGCAAAGAGACAGTTGAGGTGATGAGTGCTTCATTAACTTGCACTTTGGGGATTAAATACTACCATGAAATGAAGGAAGGTAACAAAATCGCTGCAGTGTATCTTTCTTTGGTAGCAGATATCAACTTTCTGATGCAGTTTAACCACTGACTATGCATAACATAAATAAAATATTGGTTGAGTTTTTCATTTATTTTCTTTTTTTGTTTGTTTTTGTTTTTTGTTGTTGTTTTTTAAGCATAGCAAACTTATGCGTTTTAGGAGTGGGGAAATGGGATGTTGCAATCTTTATACACTTCCCAAGGACATTATCAATGCAGTTAAATTGATTTCTTACATTTCTTAATGTATTTAATTTAAGAACCAAAAGTTGGAATTCGCAATTAGATCTCTTCTTCCAAGAGAAGCAAATCTATTAAAAGATATTAAATTGAAAGTTTCCCCTTAAATGACTTGATTAATTTTAGCATTAAATGGGAGATTAATTGGACTGTTACAAAGGAAAGCAATTGAATGAACACAAAGTGTGATTTCACGCCTCAGTAATTGAGCCTTGCAACACCTATGAGAACTCTTATTTCAAATTCCAAATGATAAAGCGATAAAAGAAAAGAATACATTGCAAAAGAAAACAAATTCTTCAAGTGCGTCTCATTGATAGCAATACAAAGTGAATAATAGTTACTTGGGGTGGCAGGATACAAATGAGGCTGCTACACTGTCACATTTAATCTATGAGTTGTACAGTTCTACTGAATGAAATTTTAATTGGTTTTTCGAAACTGGCTCTTGTCTAATTGAGAATACTCTCTACAAAACATTAGTATCTTCCTTTCATTACTGCCTTTACTGTGCATGTATTCATGTTCAAGAAATTAAGCATTTCTTTCATTTCTTCCTTTTTGCTCATGCAATGGTACAAATAATTTGTTTTCTCCTCATTTATCTGAAAATATCTTATTTCATTTTATATACATTAATTATCTGGTAGCTTAAACATTCCTCATGGATACTACGTTCTTGTATTTCTTGCCTATCACATTATTCCGATGTTTAATCCTTTGCCTTTCTTATTCTGTTCTTTCTATCTGTGTTCATATTAAGTTTAAATATATAATTGTGACTTGTGATCAAGCCTGACTTAATCATCATCATCATTTAATTAATTATTGATTAATTATCTAGTTGGTTCTTAATTTCAGTTAGATATCTATTCTGAAATAAAATTGTCAATAAAATTTGTATTGGGTCATCCCATAAATAATGCAGTTTTTTTTATACAACCTTTATTTTTCAATATTAAGATAAGCAAAGTTCTTTTTTAATCTAAAACATACTCTCCTTCATTTTCTACAATACTCTTCCATCTAAAATTCACTTGTCTATGATGAAAAATACTCCTCCAGTACTGTTCTACCCTCGTCTACAGAATTCATATTTTTTCTATCCAAATGATTTTGAAAACTGCAGAATAAATGATAATTAGATGGGGTAATGTCTGGCAAATATGGTGGATGGGGCATAATTTTTCATTCAAACTACTCCAGCCTTTGCAATGTCATCCTCACTGTTTATGGCCAATCTTATCCAGTAACTCCTTCATCAGCCAGACTCTGTTGTGTTGCAAACAATCTGAGATGTAGAGCACCATCATGCTGAAAGATCTCACCTTCATCCAAGTTTGGTATCAAATTGTCCTTCAGCAACTGGATGTATTTGGCACTATTCAAGTTACCATCAATTTTAACCAACTTTCTTGAACCAGCACTTTTTATGTATCTACAAAACATCAGACTCTTACCCACTAACTTCACTGATTTCATTGTGTAACATGGGTTGTTTTGTTTTCTAAGCAATGACCCACATTACACAACGAAAACAGTGAAGTTTGGGGGTAAGAGTCTGATGCTTTGGGGACACATAAAAAGTGATGGATCAAAAAAGTAATTTGAATAGTGTCAAATACATCAAGTTGCTGAAGGACAATTTGATACCAGACTTGGATGAAGGTGAGATCTTTCAGCATGACGGTGCTCCCTGCCACAAATCATGTGCAACACAACAGTGTCTGGCTGGTGAAGGAGTTACCGGATAAGATTGGCCAGCTCAGAGCTCTGACTTAAATATCATTGAGCAAATGTGGACAGAACTAAAGAGAAGAGTTTGTCCAAAGAATCCATGCAATCTTGAAGAGTTGTGGGAGCACAGGTACAGAGAATGGCATCTCAATACTTGTGAAGATGGTGAAGGATTTGTACTCATCTCTTCCCAGGCACGTTAAAGCAATCATTTAAACTAAGGGAAGCCACACGAAATATTAACAATGTACAGTAACTTCTTGAAATGAACATTATGGAATAAACTTTCATTTTAGACATTTTTCATGCTTTAAAACACTGCATCATGACTGGTTTATGTGAGGTGGCCGAAAACTTTTGCACAGCCATTTTTAGTGGTCTCTTACATCTTCCCTTCTCATTCTGAACCCTTATGACAAAATATAATAATTAGGTATGGAAATACCTCCAATAGGGCCGATGTTTCATGTGTAAAAAATGCAATGCAAAACATCCACTTATAAGTTGGCAGTTAGTAGAAATTTCTAATAGTTTAAAGTGGTCGAAGACTTTTTGCACAGTAGTATATATATATATATATATATATATATATATATATATAGTGTAAGATCAACAAAAAAGTACTCCATCTGATGAGAGATAAATATTTAATAAATACAGTATATATTTCTATGAGTTACAAATAATTTCATGCAAAGAAAAGCAACTCAGACAGCATTTTATGGCACATCTGATGCCTTCACGCAATCTTTGGGTTCTGCCCACATGACATAACAAGTTAAAACATATCCTATTGTCCTGTTTTAAGTTGTGATGCTATGTGGGCAGAGCCTCAGGATTGCATGAAGGCACCAGACATGTTATAAAATGCTTTTCATTGCATGAAACTATTAGTAGCTCATTAAAATATATGCTGTGAAGTTAGGATGGACAGATTTTAAAAGAAAGTTATAATAGTCAGTAAGTGAGAATAGCCACACCATCATTGATCAATTCATGTGGGTGCTCAGCTAGCTGACAACAACAGTTTTTTTTATTACATGCTCACCTTTGCAGAGCAGACAGGACTGTTGGTGTCAGTGTTTTGGCGTTCTGTAGGTTGTGACATTTCAGCATCAACAATTACCACGTGGAAATGTAAAACAATTTGATGATTTCAGATTACTTAACTGTTTCCATGACTTCTTACTTTAGACATAGCCAGATATAGCTTACTTTAGATATATATTTCTTTACTACCCACAAGGGGCTAAACACAGAGGAGACAAACAGGGACAGACAAACGGATTAAGTCGATTACATCGACCCCAGTGCGTAACTGGTACTTAATTTATCGACCCCGGAAGGATGAAAGGAAAAGTCGACCTCGGTGGAATTTGAACTCGGAACGTAACGGCAGACGAAATACGGCAATGCATTTCGCCCGGCGTGCTAACGTTTCTGCCAGCTCGCCGCCTTTAGATATAGCATGTGACAATTACAGTATGCCGGATAGGTAATAATCTCACTAGAGACAACAGGAAGTATATACTCTGCAATTCTGCATGGGCCACCAAAGCCTAGGGTGATATTTCCAAGTTATCACCAGTGGCAAGAAGTTCATTAATAAGTTCATTAATAAGCCATAGCTCTGGTGGTAACAAAAGGATAGTTCAGTTTCCCTATTGATGGATACTGGTATCTACTCATTCATCTAGAATTTATAATTGTTAACTTAACCTCTGTGGGAAACTGCATACACTCACACAGCTGCAGTGTCCTGCAAAAAAAGAAAGACAACTTTTCTCATCACCAGGGATATGACCTATTAATGAACTTTAAGCCATTGATTACTGATGAACTGGGAATACCACCCTAGGCCTTGCTGTCTCATGTACAACTCTAGCCTATAGTAAAGCTATACAATCATAGCACACCGTTATTAAAAGAAGTAACAATTCTCTATCCATCAGTTTGTCTCTCCATTTATCAAATCTCAACTTCTCTCACTCTCTCTCTCTCTCTCTCTCTCTCTCTCTCTTTCTCTCTTTCTCTCTCTCTCTCTTTTTCTCTCTCTCCCTCTCTCTCTCTTTTTCTCTCTCTCTCTCTCTCTCTCTATCTCTCTCTCTCTCTCTCTCTCCCTCTCTCTCTGAAATATATTGCACTATTTCAAAAATATTCACAGCTAATAACGTGTTTAATAGCAAATTTATTTTCTCTGATAAAAATGGTGAAAACAGTTAAAAATTATAGTTAACATTTCTTTTCATCTTTCTTATTCTTCCTTTCTCTGCTGCAGGCCTTAAAACTTACATCCAAGAACAAATGTATGCTCGAAGCAATAAGTCTTTGCCATATTCTATCAGCAGAGCTAAGGATTCTAAAACCACAAATATTATAAACTTAAAGTCAACACAAGTAGACAATAAAGCTAATCTTAACCAACCTCTTCCTTGGAATTTGCCAACAAGAAACAGTTTTACAGCATATAACAAACCTCTACCGAAAGTTCCATTTTCATAAATGTGCTACATTACAACTTCTGGAGAAATGTTTTGTGAATTCTTGTAATATTTCAAAATGAAGAATTTGCATACAATCAACTTTATTGAAAACTAATTTTAAAACCATAATGCTTCAAAAATATCAAGAAAGAGTTTGTTGATCAAACGAGAATAATGACACCCAGAATTTTCAATAAGATAAAACCACTTGGATGCCATAATACTGAATTTAATAAAACTCTAAAATCATAAATCCGAACATACTTATGTACAATTTCAATGAATCACAATACAAGAGAATTTGATAAAAACCAAACTTCTATATTTACCATAATTAAAGTGATGGATTTTTCACGTGATCAACACAAGTAAATACAAAGCAATGAATATAGTATTCTAAATCTATTTCCCCTAGAATATACATATATACATGCATACGCATACATATATGCACACAAACATAAACACACACAACACATATATAGTTCAATAACAAATCTTCAAAGACACTTATTGCAAAATAGTGAGACAATGAATATAAATTCTTTTGCTAAACAAACAATAAACTTGGATATACCTGAAAGTTCCTGTACTCAACCAACTGAAAGACAAAATATAGACAAAGTGAGAAAAATCTTAAATTCAAAGGTATGTGTCATTTTAACATTTCTTCTTTTCACACATATACACACATACAAACATAGCTATACACACATAATATGTGTATATGAACATATATCATATTTCACATAGACAGTCTTATATCTGTCTAAATTTGTATGCAAATTGGAACCATTATGTAAGGTTCATATCTATTATCTTTTAGTGAAGTGCTTGTCTTTAACCCTTTAGCGTTTAAACCGGCTATATCTGGCCCGAATATTCTACTCATTTTATGCTCAAACTGGCCAGAACCAGTATCTCACACCTACCCTGCAATGTCATTCTAAAAATAAACAATTACATCTTTCAAATCTTGAAGCTACAAGATAATACCAGATTAATTTTTTAAAATGTAAATGAATAAGGATTACTTATGACATTAATTTGAATGCTAAAGGGTTAATTCACAGCCTTAATAATAATAACAATAATAATAATGATATTGGTTTCAAATTTTGCCACAAGGGCAGCGATTTCAGAGGAGGGGACTAGTCAATTACATTGACCTCAGTGTTTCACTGGTACTTAATTTATTGACCCTGAAAGGTTGAAAGTCAACATCTGAACTCAGAACACAGCAATGGGTAAAGTACCACTAAGCATTTCGACCAGCATGCTAACAATTCTGCCAGCTCGCTGCCATAATAATAATAATAATAATAATAATAATAATAATAATAATAATAATAATAATAATAGTAATAATAATAATAATGATAATAATAATAATAATAATCCTTTCTACTATAGCCACAAGTTCCTGAAATTTGTGGGGAGGGAGTAAGTCAATTACATCGACCCCCAATACTAAACTGGTACTTAATTTATCAACCCGGAAAGGATGAAAGGCAAAGTCGACCTGGACAAAATTTGAACTCAGAACATAGCAGCAGATGAAATACTGCTAAGCATTTTGACTGGTGTGTTAACGATTCTGCCAGCTCCCTGTCATAATAATAATAATAATAATAATAATAATAATAATAACTATGATTTCAAATTTTGACACAAGGCCAAAATAATAATAATAATGATAATAATAATAATAATAATAATAATAATAATAATAATAATAATAATAATAATAATAATAATAATAACTATGATTTCAAATTTTGGCACATGGCCAAAATAATAATAATAATAATAATAATAATAATAATAATAATGATAATAATAATAATGATAATCCTTTCTACTACAGGTGCAAGGCCTGAAATTTTGGGGGAGGGTGTAAATTTGACCTTGGTGAATTTGAACTCAAAGAGCATTAGGGAAAAATACTGCAATGTATATCTTCCAATGTTCTAGTGATTCTCCCAACCCACTGACTACTACTACTACTACTACCACTGATGATGATGATGATGATTTCTAATAATAAAAATGATAACAACTATAATAATAAATATAAGTTGAATATTTATAACTGAAAGAGAGGGAAGTGAGAGAGACTGCATGTGTGTAGGTATGTTCATTGTTGTTTCACATCTCCCTTACTACTCTAATATTTCCAATTTAATACTAATCGTGATCATTTTCCTTTTCTTTGATGCATCACCTTCGCTTGCATTGAATTTACTCTTTGGAGTTATAGTTATGAGGGTGAACAAAAGAAAGCAAAAATCTAAAACCAAATAACACCAATAACATGTACAACACAGTGTTTACATGATCTGACTTAAACTGGCAATGGCACAGCAATTTCCTTCTTTGATTCAACAAATTGCTGAAAACTTGCAATATTTTGATGTGCTTTGCAAAGTAACCTTCTCATTAATTACTACCAACCATTTCAAGTAACTGAATTTTTTTTTTTTTAATATAACTGCCTTTATAGTAGAATGCAAAGTATATTGTGGCTGTTTGTAAGTCAGATATTTGAAACCAAGAGAATTCCTTTGGGTGTTTGTGTGTGTGTGTGTGTGTATATACATGCATCTTTTCCACTTGTTTCAGCCATTAGACTGTGGTCATGCTGGGGCACTCTCTTGAAGAATTTTTAGCTGAATGAATCAACTCAGTACTTTCTTTTTTTTAAGCCTGGCACTTATTCTATCAGCCTCTTTTGCTGAACCACTAAGTTATGAGGATGTAAACATACTAACTCCAGTTGTCAAGTGGAGGGGGAACAAACAAAGACACACACATATAACAGGTTTCTTTTCAGTTTCAATCTACCAAATCCGCTGATAAGGCTTTGGTCAGCCGGAAGCTATAGTAGAAGACACTTGGCAGGGTGCTACGCAGTGAGACTGAACTTGGGATACTGTGGTTCGGAAGTAAGCTTTTTACGAAACAGCCACAGAGTCCATTGGTTTGTAGTAGATGACACTTTCTATGTTTGTGTCATTCTTAATAATCAAAATGGCAAAGAAGGGTGGTAAACTGAATACATACATACATGCAAACACCCCCACGACCACAGACACACAGACGTATGCACGTACATACGTACATACATTCATACATACATACATACATACATACATACATACATACATACATACCTACATACATACACACATACATACATACATACATGCATACATACATACATACATACATACATACATGCATACATACATACATACATTACATACATTACATACATTACATACATACATGTATACATACATACATACATACATACATACATACATGCATACATACATACATACATACATACATACATTACATACATTACATACATTACATACATACATGTATACATACATACATACATACATACATACATACATACATACATACACACACATATAGTAAGTGAACAAGCAAAAGAAAGTAGCAATCAACACATTTGGTTGGAGTTACATGTATTTAATAATAGTCTGACTCAACTCCACATGGATTAAAACTTTCACGGGCATATAGGATGCATCTATTTCATTGATATTCAAAAACAGAGTGGAAGATGTTTCTAGGTGTTTAGGCCTCTATTGATCAACGCAGGTTACATGGCGTAAATGCTATCAAACTAACACTAGTTATTTTTTTAAAGTTTATTTCCACACGATAGTGGCAAGATGGTGGTGCCACTTTAACAGTGGGTTCTGGCATAGTATATCCAGTGATATCAGTTCCTTTGGTGTTGCAAATGGTGGTTTGCTACTACTAATGTCTTCAAACTCCACTGAATGACGACTGAGTTACAGATTCACACCGGACATCTTACCCCACCATATGCAGTACCCAAAACAAGGAATTGGAGTCACTGAATACGCTATGCCATAGCCCATCATGTCCGCATACATGGACTAAAACATAACTGGTGTTGCTTTGATAGCCTAAATACCACATGAGCTGAATTGAATGAGTGAGACCTGAACACCTTGAAGCCATCTTGAATTGCTTTCAAAGCTTCCACTCTGCTTCTGAAAGTCTGATGAGATGAATGAATGTCCTATGTGCCCAAGAAACTCTAAGGCATATGAAAGTCAAACTGTTTGTATATATATATACATATATATATATATATATATATATATATATATATATATATATATATATATATATATATATATATATATATATATGGTGTTACAGTAATAACCACAAACCTTGTTAAATACAGCTACCCAGGGTTTCCTGATCAAAACAAATTAATTTTGCAAGTTTTAAAACTGAAAACAAAGTTTGTGGTTTTCATTATAACATTATCTTTACTTCCTTAGCTGATTGAGTGCTTTTCTGCTTGTGGAAGCCTTACCACACACACACACACACACACACACCACACACACACACACACACACAAAACACATGCACGCGTGCACACACACACACACATAATCATCATTCTTATGTCCACTTTTTCACGCTCACATGTAGTGAAGCCCAAACCACTGTGGTTTTGAAACAGTCTTCTTAATCATACAGCTATGCTTGTATCTGAAGATGAGTGTGTGTGCATGTGTGTGTGTGTGTATGCTTGCGTCTGTGTGTGCATGTATGTATGTATTTTTAAATTTTTACTTCTATGCTACATTTTTATTCCACCTTATTCTAATTCATTTTATTTTTCTCCATCTTTAATGACAATGGCAAAATAGTCTCCTAAATAATACCCTTCAGGAGCAAACCAAGCATTTTATGTTGTAGAGAAGAACAAGCTGAATGTTATCTGTTGGAAGTGTTTAAAAATTATATTTGAATTACGTGTTTTATAAATTTTCACAGGTGTTGATTTGTGAATATTTGTCAGATTAACGTGTATGTAAGGAAATAAAAGAGGATGCAAAATATGTGTTGCAAGCTGTATCAGATGCTAGTAATGTTAGAACAGACATAAACCAAGAAAGAATTTGGGCATAATATTTTAAAAGTTAAAAAAAAGTACAAACAAAGAAATGTCATAAAGGAAGTTGGATATAGAATGATAAAAGGTTATTTTGCACCTGTTCAACAGAAACCAATACGAGAATATACTTGAAATGGCTTACAACAAAGATTTGTTTTAAAGGAAAGATGTTCAAGTGCATTTCTCTACAGATATAAGAATTAGCACTTAGAAAGAATGTTTTTTAATTACTTGGAAATTGACAAATAATACTAATAAATGAACAAAGGGAAATAATACTTTCATTATTCAATACTTATCTTCTTTAATACACACAGGTATTTTTTCCAGAACAACTGATCTTATTCAGAGAAGCATTTAAGTTCTTTAATGGTATTGCAGTTGTAAAAAATATGCAATACCTATAAACACATTCAATTACATGGAATCACTTCATTTCACCTTAACTTACTCTTTTCAATAGCTTTTTTTATTCTTTATGATCACCAAGAAATTTGAAGGTATGATTAAAAATATTTTAGATTAATGAATGAAAGTATACGGAAATGAAAGTTTTACAAAATAGGAGCATCCAATTATTAATGAAAACCACATTCACCATTTATGCTTCAATCTTGTGATTCATCTATTTTCCAATATTACAATTAAAATTTTCTCCAAGCCTTGTTACAGTTATGACTCATCTTTTCTCTTGATACATAATTTTGAAAACTAATGTATAGATTCAAATATATAGTTAATTAGTTAAATGTTCCAACACCTGTGATGAGTTTTGTCAATAAAATCCTTCAATTGTATCTAACTTATGATTTGATCTTCAAACATGGGATGTGTACTAGCTCAAATTCAGTTTGACACTATGTTTGTAAGATACTCAATGATAATGGAGATCTAACTGATCAAGTTATTGTGTGAATATAAACACTACAAATATATACTCCAAAGATGAGATCAATATTCTAATAAAGTATTATCTTACATAATTTAGCAATGTTTAGAAGTATATAGGGATAAAAATTTGTTATCAGGAAGTTAGTCCAAAACAGTAAAAACTATTTCAGCATTATTGCTTAAATAAAAGTATGTTTATCAATTTTCTATCTTTTTCCAATCATTTTTTTCTTACTGTAGTAATGAGTGTAATTTGATTTCAGTTTTCAAAAGAGTCCAACAATGTAACAATGAGTGTGTATCCCAAATCAGATACTGTGTTCTAAAAGATTTCTCTTTTATTCCTACCATTCTGGCTTCTGACTAAATTTTTATTTGAATGCATCCAACTTCTAAATTTGATATAAATGAACAAAAATTTGAATACCAAGAACAAGAAAAAAAAAATGCTTACTTGTTCTTATACAAACATTTAAATCAATAATTCATTGAATCGTGTTTGGAAGATGTAGAATTTAAGATTACTAAGTCAATGATGTGTTGTCATACTGGCTGAGGAATTCACAGTTTGAATGTTATCAATACTCTGCTGAGTTTATCACCAATAAACTTAGATTTCATTTATTTGTAAACAGATACTATGGTGAGCCTGGGCAACACTACATTTGATAGAACTGAGTTTAAATACTCAATGAGTATTGCAACGTTACATAAATATTAATATAAATATTTAAGAGAGTTCTCCACAAACAATGGACTTCCGAGAGACACTTCCTTTAACAGTTCTGTAAAGACACTTAAACACTAAATTTCTCATTCTTGTGTTTTTCATATAAACTTTAATGAATTGGATATTTTAAATGTCATTTTGAGAAAATGACAGCTTGATAACTTTCATGAAATTTTGTTTATATTTTAATTACCTATTGATAATCTTTCATTCAATATTATACTGTAGCATTACCAATATTAATTTATAAAAGATTTGATGGATTGCAGTTTCATAAATATTTTCCTGATCATTATACTATTTTTTAATTTAAAAAATTTAATAAAGAGGCAATATGATTTTGGTTCATTAGTATTTGTTTCCATTACACTTAGATACCATTCCCCCCTACCTCTCTCTCTATATATATACACACACACACACAAACACACAAATGTATATACATACACACATACACGTGTGAGTGTGTGTGTGTGTGTGTGTGGTGTGTGTGTGTGTGTGTGCATGCACAGTGGACAGGCAGAATTATTACATCCACATTAAAAATAAGTGGCAGTATTCAGTTATGGTACTTTAAATTCTGAGTTCAAATCCCAATGAGTTCAACTTTGCCTCTCAACCTTCTGGAAATGATAAAATAAAGTACCAATCAAGCACTAAGGATTTATATCCTTGTAATGTGTCTAGATATGACTAATTGAAGGTTTATTGATAACAAAATGCAAACCAAAAATTAACACACATATACAGCAAAGCTGTAGTAAACTAAGAACATTTACTGTTTGCTGGATTTCGCTTTGAGTATGTGGCAAAAATAATTTTAATCCACCTGTGACAATATCATCAGTAAAAACATCATTATCATGATCTTTGCAGCCCACTACATAAAAAAAAAGTGGCAATAACAAACACCACTAATAACAACTTCATCCAGAATATAAGACTATGAGGTATGTAGATGTGTATGTCTGTGTATGTGTATGTCTGTGTATGTAGATGTGTATGTCTGAAAGAAGCCTGTCGTATATATGTATATATATAAGTATGCGTGTGTGTGTTTGTTTGTGTGTCTGTGTTTGTCCCCCTAGCATTGCTTGACAACCGATGCAGGTGTGTTTACGTCCCCGTCACTTAGCGGTTCGGCAAAAGAGACCGATAGAATAAGTACTGGGCTTACAAAAAGAATAAGTCCCGGGGTCGAGTCGCTCGATTAAAGGCAGTGCTCCTGTATGGCCGCAGTCAAATGACTGAAACAAGTAAAAGAGTAAAAGAGAGAGTAAGAGTACTGCAACAGAAATAATTCCTTTTCATTCAAATGAACTGGAACAGTATGTAATGAAATATCTTTACCTCGGACCTAATATACTGCTCAATCTAGGAATTGAAATCATGACCTTACAATCATGACTCCAACTACTAGGCACGTGCCTTTATAAGTATAAATGTATACAAGTCTTTTTTAACATCAGTTTTCCATGATGACAGCAACTGACGAGCTAAAAGACTGCACCAAGCTCTACTGTCTGTTTTGGCATGGTTTTCTACAGCTGGATGCCCTTCCAAACACCAGCCACTTTGCAGAGTGTACTGGCTGCTTTTTACATGACACCAGCAGCAGCAGCAAGGTCGACCAATGTCCTGTGAGTGGATTTGGTAGACGGAAACTGAAAGAAGCCTGTCGTATATATATATATATATATATATGCGTGTGTGTGTTTGTGTGTCTGTGTTTGTCCCCCTAGCATTGCTTGACAACCGATGCTGGTGTGTTTATGTCCCCGTTACTTAGCGATAGAATAAGTACTGGGCTTACAAAAAGAATAAGTCCCGGGGTCGAGTCGCTCGATTAAAGGCGGTGCTCCAGCATGGCCACAGTCAAATGACTGAAACAAGTAAAAGAGTAAAAGAGTATATATATATATAAATGTATGTATGTATATGTATGTGTGCATATACATAATATGTATATGTCTGGGTGTATATAACACGTCCAACATAATGAGTAGGTTACATCAAAGAAGAAGGATAGGCTATGTTTGAAAAACTGCTCAGTGTTACTACTATTATTATTACTACTGCTGATGATGCTACTAATATTGCTGCTGATGGTCTTTCCATGTATTAGTTTTTAATCAAAATTTTGTTATTGAAATCATTGATATTTGGTATATAGCTAATGATATTTTGGGAAAATACAAACATATGTAAGTTTCTCGTTTGCCTTGCCCTAAAAACAGCAAGCCTCATATCTATTTTCAAAACAAATTCTTCATTATTGAAAATATGGTGAGTTGTTTTAACCCCTATCTAATTAGGTATAAATGCCAAATTTAAAACAACTGAAATTAGAACGAATTTTTTTTGGGGGGGGAACAGATTTCAAAGAAATACCCCAAGAAGAACATTTTGTAATGGCAACTCAAATTAATTTGGTAATTATTTACTTAAATGATAACAACAATGTTTGCTATTATAATTGTTGTTTTTATTGTTTGTGGTTTGAGAAATACATAGAGTGTTTCTTTCTTCAAAACATATAATCAATGTTTACAAATACATTGTGTGGATAACCTGCCAATTTTATAAACAAGTGGATGTTCATATAAGAACCAAAGAACCAAAGGAGTTAAAACTGGATTTACAGACATATACTCTTTTACTCTTTTACTTGTTCCAGTCATTTGACTGTGGCCATGCTGGAGCACCGCCTTTAGTCAAGCAAATCGACCCCGGGACTTATTCTTTGTAAGCCCAGTACTTATTCTATCGATCTCTTTTGCCGAACCGCTAAGTGACGGGGACGTAAACACACCAGCGTCGGTTGTCAAGCAATGCTAGGGGGACAAACACAGACAAACACACACATACACATACATATATATATACGACAGGCTTCTTTCAGTTTCCGTCTACCAAATCCACTCACAAGGCATTTGTCGGCCCAAGGCTATAGCAGAAGACACTTGCCCAAGATGCCACGCAGTCGGACTGAACCCGGAACCATATGGTTGGTTAGCAAGCTACTTACCACATGTCAGACAGTGTGATGTAATTGTTTCAGAAAATACACAGGCATGAAACCTTATTGTGAGTCAGAAAAGTAGTGAATAAAATTAAACGCTGCTCTCTGAAAAAACTCCAAGAGACTATTGAGCCTCTGTCCTTATCATTGCCTACTGCCTTCTCTTCTTAAGATGTACAGTCAAACTTACTGCGCAGTACAGAGGGTTATTTTTTATAGATTTTTCATATCACTCTCTATTTTAATCTGGGTTTATTACCTTCCTGTACAAAACTACAGAGGCATAGATTATGGTCAGCACCACAGCCGTGTTAATAGCACATATAGTTTTCTTACTATTAAGATGAGTTTTATATAATCTTTTTCACTCATTCAATTTTTATTGGCATTCAAAAAGCTTTCACACATAATTTTTCTTTCACCGATGCCTAACTACTTATAATAAGCAGAGCTTTCTTATTCTCATATTATCTCCTCTCTTTGGATTTCCAAATTATCTGCTTAACATGACAGTGTGCATTGTTGTATGATTACCTTATTGTATTTTTCCAATTCAAAGGACATCTTAATGACCTTACTAAATTGCTTGATAATACTAAAATGACTTCCAAGCAAGGGACCATTTGCAGTATATATTAGATCATTCATGAAGGCAAGACAGTGGATAAGCTTGGCCCTCCCCACCTCTCCCTGTGAAATATCCTAAATTGTTTCATTTTATAAGTCAACAGAAGGGAAACAAGCATAGAATGAAATAAAGACTAGATGCTCTGTTACCTGGGAATATCTTGATAGATATTCCTAATAAGGTTTCAGTTTACAGTTAGTGTTAGTTACTATAGAAACTGCTTGCCACTTCTTTTAATGAAATTTGCCAAAGTGTCATCAAACTGATGTGCTTCAAGTATGTTGATAGGCTAGTGAAGTAATATCCAAATCAAGGGCTTGCTAGTAATTGATCCAGGCACATGACATTATTTTTGTGTACTTTCACACCAACCACTAGCATCTTGTTAGCAAGAAGTGAATCAATTGCTTTGCAGAAATTGGACATAAATCCTTCCTACTCTACAATAATTTTTTTTAGTTTGGTTTTTGTAAAGGTATTTTCTTGAGATACCAAGCCTTCATCAACTTTTTCAAGCTTCGCTTAAGATGCAGTTGAAGGTACTGACCTCACCAAAAATTTGTTGCAAGATGTGTGAGAGTGAAGAGCATGACCCAAGTGAGTGAGCCTGCTTTCAGTATGTGACTGTTGGCTATAGAGACATCTAGGAAAGGTCACTTGCACCTGGTGCTCAGGGTAATCCTGCCCTGCCAAATAAAATGTGGATGGTAGGGCAATTCTCATAATAGACTTAGTTGATAGTTGAATTTATCCTACATTTGGCAACAATTGTTCAGCATAACTCCACAAGTCATAATAAAAATAATTTTTTGCCACAAGAGCTCAAAGACACTGGTGGCAGTACCAAAACTGGCGTTTTAAGTAGTAGGGATCTATATGAAAATAAATAAAACTGAATTAAAAACAACAACAGATGATTATAAAAATATTATCATGAGAAAGGTATCTAATATGGAGTAGGAGACAACTACCTAAGATCAATTAAGGAACCTCACAAGTCTAGGAGAGACTGTGTCTGCGTATTTACTGCAGAGATGCTTTTCCTTTCCATTCACTTTTGAGCTTAGCACCTTCCCACTCTCTTGAGATATTCTTTTCTCATTTCCTCTTTCATTTCTTGACAGAGAATTCTGCCTCCAATACACCTAGTTACTTGTAACTATCACCATTATTCATTGCTCTGCTTGATGTCTCATCTGGGAATTTAATCCTTTCTGATGTAGATATCTTTTCTCTCCTTATTACTTGCGCTACACACTGATCTATTCCAAACTTCATACCAATGTCATCACTCACAACTCTAACAGTCTAAACCACATCAGGCAAAATGCTTAGCAGTATTTTGCCCATCGCTATGTTCCAAGTTCAAATTCTGGCAAAGTCAACTTTGCTTTTCATCCTTTCGGGGGTCGATAAATTAAGTAACGGTTGAGTACTGGGATTGATGTGATCGACTGTGCCCCTCCCCACAAAATGCAGGCCATGTGCCTATAGTAGAAAGGATTATTATCATTATTACTATTATTATTATTATCATTATTATTATTATTATTATTATTATTATTATTATTATTATTATGGCAGCAAGCTGGCAGAATCGTTAGCACGCCAGGTAAAATGCCTAGCAGCATTTCCTCCATCTTCACGTTTTGAGTTCAAATTCCACTGGAATCGATTTTGCCTTTCATTCTTTTGAGGTCAATAAATTAAGTACCAGTAAAACACTGGGGTCACTGTAATCAACTACTCCCTTCCCTCAGAATTTCAGGCCTTGTACCTTTAGAAGAAAGGATTATTATTATTTTACTATTATTTTAACTCAGATTTTAATTCCTGGAATCTTGCATGAGCAGTGGGTTTGCTACCTGCAGCCTACAGTATCATGCCATTTGTTCTCTTCAACTATCTAATTCTGATGATTCTGGCTGGGCATGCTATTCCTACTTTCTTTATAATCCCTCGCGATACCCTTTGATACTGTCCCCAAAGACACAACAATTATTATTATTATTATTATTGTGTGACAGAGCAGTGCATGCCATCAAAGTGACACTGGGGTACAAATATACGAAACCCAATATACCCATCATGACTACCCATCTGATAAGGGTACACCAGACACATGCCTCACAACCACATGTGTGTGACATGGTGATCTCATATCAAAATAAACAGTGCATGACCTTGCAGGTGGGGCCCAGTTAAAAGTCCCCCCCCCCCGGATAAAGTTTGTTTTAAGGATGATAAACAAAACACCTATGTTTCCAGAGGTGAATTATTCAAACCCCAAAGAATTCCTCTCAACACATGGCTATGATGCTCCCCAACTACTTCTGCTCATGATCAGAGATGCACATATCGTCAGCCACTAAAGGACATGGTCAACTGGTTAAGGTCAAACAACTTAACTTAACTTAACTGGCCAGCAAATTGGTGGTATTAAGTAGAATATTTGCTGTAGCCCATCTTTTATACCAAGACAAAACAATGTACATGATAACACTTCCAATCAGTTAAGATATTACTACTAGCTGACCCCGTGCCATAAAAAATGACAGCTAATAGTAGTATTTTATATATATAAAAGGGTACAAATAGGTGAGAAAAAAATCAAACTGCTTCAACTCTGTGTGTGTGTGTGTGTGCACATGCGCGTATGTGTGCATAAGTATACACTTATATGTATGAGCAGCAAACGCGGTTTTCTATACTTTGCCCAGCCCGCTTCCTTCCTTCCTTTTTAAGTGTATCTGTTCATATATATATATATATATGTATGTATGTATGTATGTATGTATGTATGTATGTATGTATGTATGTGTAAATGTGCAAGTGTCTGTAATTCTATTTTCTATGTATCTTTCTAAATAAACATACACAAACACATATACACTCACTCAAATGTATTTTATATATATTTTATACAAACACACACATTCACACACACACACAGACACACAAACATTCACATTCCTCCCTTTTACATGCACACACATACACTCACACAGAGTTGAAGTGTTGTTTGATTTTTGTTTCATCATTGACTTTTCACCATTCCACTTCCATCAGTGGATCACCCCTTCCTTTCTCATTCATATGTTGTGACGGAGAAATACACAAGAGTATTATTATAGATTATTATAGTAGGAGATACACAATGCTCTCTTTGCCACTTCCTCTCTCTTATTACTATTACTTTCTCTCACTCCCTCTCAGTCATGACTATATAAATAGACAAACTCCTTCACTTTTATAAAAAGATTAAGAAAAGTATGGAAGACTACATACAAAAAACTATGTCCATTTACGTTCATTTATGCAGGAGCTCTGGGCAAAAGGTTGTTGTGCATGACCATCCTTGGGACATAAGTAATGTGTGTGTAAAGTTTGGTGAAAATCGGTTGAGAATTGTGGAAATGTATGTGTTAGTCATTATACACACACACATACTGTGATTTATATATACTAGATTAAGATGGTGAGCTGGCAGAATTGGTAGCATGCCAGGTAAAATGCTTAATGGCATTTTGTCTGTTTTTACATTCCAAGTTCAATATCCACTGAGGCAGCCTTTGCCTTTCAACCTTTCAGGGTCAATAGATTAAGTACCAGTCAAGCACTGGGATCGATGTAATCGACTTACCCCCTCCCACAAAATTTCTGGCCTTGTACCTTTAGTTGAGAAGATTATTTTAATTAGTATTGAGGTGGCATGCTGGACAAAATGGCATTAAAGGCATTTCATGTCTTTACACAAAGCTCAAATTTTGGCAAAGTCAGTGTTGTCTTTCATTATTTCGGGGTCAATAAATTAAGTACCAGTCAAGTATTGGGGTCTATGTAATTGACTGGCCACCTCCCCCAGAATTTCAGACTTTGTGCTTATAACAGAAAGCATCATCATTATTATTATTATTATTATTATTTTCTATTTATCACAGGTTTTCTTGGAGCTCCTTGAGCCTTGCATGCATAACAGGCTTACTACCTGCAGCCCATGGTACCATGCTATTCATTCTGCTCAGCTACTTAATACTTACCTGATTATTCTGGCCATGCCAAGGAGGCAAAACTTTTGTAACAGTTCCACTGGGCACTCTATTCCCATTTCCTTTATATTCCTCTTGATGCCTTCTGGTACTATTACCAAGGACCCAACAATAATCGACACTATCTTCACCTTCTTCATTTTCTACAACCAGGCTATTTCATATTCAAGAGGGTTGTATTTATCTATCTTTTCACCTCCCTTTTTGACTATTCATAAGTCAAAGGGGCATGCAACATCAACTATATAGCATATGTGGTGCACTTTGTCCATTACCACTAGGTCTGGTCTGTTATGCTCTAACACCTGATCTGTTCGGATTAGGAAATCCCCGAGGATTTTGCTATTATTAAGACAGTGAGCTGGCAAAATCATTAGCAAGCCAGACAAAATACTTTGTGGTATTTCATCTGCTTCTATGTCCTGAGTTCAAGTTCCACCGAGAGTGACTTTGCTTTTCATCTTTAAGGAGTTGATTAAATGGATACCAGTTACACACTGGGGTTGATGTAATTGACTTAAATCCCTTCACCAAGCTGCTCTTGTGACAAAAATTTGAAATCCTCATTATTATTATTATTATCATTATTATTATTATTATTATTATTATTATTATTATTATTATTATTATTATTATTATTATTATTATTATCTTGTCCTCTACTCTAATGAAGCTATTTCTTAACTTTAAGGTAGAGTAGATTCATGGTTATAAGTTTTTCTTCTTCATACTATTGTTATTACTAATATAGTTCATGTATTTATTATATTATTCATATCTTTACAACAATAATTATATATGTGTGTGTGTGTGTGTGTATATATATATATATATATATATATAAATAATTATGTGTGTGCATGAGTGTGCATATATATATATATATATATATACGTGTGTGTATATATATATATATATATAAATAATTATGTGTGTGCGTGAGTGTGCATATATATATGTGTGTGTGTGTGTGTGTATATATATTTGAATATTTCTATGGCCTTGTATTGTTCTCAGTTACATTGTATTGTTCTGAAATGAATTGAATTGTCTCTGTTGTCTCTGTTGCTATTGAAACAAATAAAAGACATTATTGTTTATTATTTTCTTTCTTGTATGCCACACTGGATTTTGTATATAAATCTTGTGCGTTGGAAAAGCAACCATGCAGGAGTTCTCCCCCATCCTTGCTATTTGAAAGTCAATGTCGTCACTGTCAGTGGTAGTGTGTGTGCGCGTGCGTGCATGCATGTGTGAGTAATATGCAGGTATCATTCTGGTGCACAATAACCACTGATTGTGTAGAACTGTTCGTTATTCTTGCCGTTGCTTTCTTTGCTTATTTTTCATCCTTTAGAGATGATTTTTTTTTTTTAATATAAATACTTCCTAAAAGTACAAATTTTTTCTAATTCTTAAGTTATGTGATGTTAGATAGCTATCTACTTTCTTTTTTATATTTACATATCATTCATCATTACTCAGTACATTCCTGTGTCTATGAGATCTAGAGCAGTATCCATGTCACACAATCTTGCTATGTCTCAGTTATTATATTTTGAAAACTTTTCTATTTCTTCTAAAGATACATTTCTCTAAAGTACATGA
Source organism: Octopus sinensis (assembly GCF_006345805.1). NCBI lineage: Eukaryota > Metazoa > Mollusca > Cephalopoda > Octopoda > Octopodidae > Octopus > Octopus sinensis. The sequence continues at coordinate 3,792,762 of NC_043010.1, read as the reverse complement.
TATATCAATTATTCTACTCAACTTCTTCCTTTATCTTTTATTACCATATTTGGTTGACTATCCAGTATTTTTCTGTATGGCCAAGCAAACTTTCATATAACCAAATCATTTTTATTCTCATTTTTTTAGTTGTTTGAATTTAACAACAACTGAGGATTTCTCAACAGTAGTGACTTGCTGGCTTCCAACAGAAGTACTCTGTTATTAGTATGATAATATTGTAATAATATTTTCTAACTTAGGCTTACATTACTTTGGTGGTATCTTCAGTCAACTCTACCTCTCTACCTACTGACAGGTCTTCTATCACCCATAGAAAGATGGAAGTTGACCTTAACAACATGTTACTGAGAATGTGAAGGGACGTAACCAAATTCCAAAATGCGTTGTATTTGGAACTCGCTTCTCCCATATCCAAGCAGATAATTATGTAAAGAAAACCCTGAGACATTAATAAAGAAGCGAAAAGAATTATATAAATCAACAGTGATGCAAGCGGAGACCAATATATTGCTTAAGAGAGATGTGGGCTCTGAATGCAGAGGACATGCCAAGACTTGAGAATGCTCTGCTGGATGTGCAATGTCTGTGTACATGTGTGACAGAGTGCTAGTGTACTGAGAGAAAAAGTTAGACATAAGAGGAATTAGGAGCAGCATGCAAGGGAGAAGACTGCACTGGTTTGGTCATGTGATGCATTAGGATGAGGATAGTTGCATAAACAAGAGCTGATCACTTGAAGTGGGTGGAAGTTGTAGAAGAGGGAGACCCGGGAAGACACAAGATGAAGTATTGAAGGCTAATCTCAAAAAGCTGAGTCTTACAAATGAATTTACAAAGGAGCACGAAATATGGTACATTGCTGTACTCAAGAAGGCCCTCCCACTCATGTAAAAAGTACTGGTGATGGTGCCACACAAAAAGCACGGGTGCTGGTTCCATGTAAAAAAGACTGATGCTGGTTCCACATAAAAAGCACTGGTGCTAGTGCCATGTAAAAAGCACGCAGTACACTCTGTAGGTACCATGTTAAAAGCACCTGTAATGGTACTACATAAAAAGTACTCAGTGCACTTGTGGAGTGATTGGTGTTAGGAAGGGCATCCAGCCATAGAGACCAAGCCAAAACAGATAATGGAATCTGGTGCCTTGCCAGCTCCTGTCAAATTGTCCAACTCATGCCAGCATGAAAAACAGGCATATGATGATGACGATGAGTAGTCAGATGTTTGGTTAAAGCAATCATGTAGGTAAGCACAAAATATTGCGGCAAAAATAGTCACAGCCAGCATGGCTTTGCAAAAAAACATCAACACCATATGAATTCCTACATTGCTTGAAGCAGCCATTATTCTAAAAATAGTTTCTGCTTGCTGTCGTCTGATCGAATGAGAAAGAAAAACCATTTTCCTTTCCAGCAATCATCTTCACTGTATAAACAAGTATAAAAAGTAATGGAACAATGTCACACATCTTGTGGGTAATGGTGTAGCTGACAACAGTACTAAACTGGTAACTTTTTTTTTATCAACCCAAGTGCAATGAAAGATATAGTCCACTTTGGTGAAGTTTGAACCCAGAAATGAAATGGATTATAACTAAATATTTTTAAAAATTTAGTTTGCTGCACCTGTTGCTTTTCCACTCCACTGCCTTAACAATAATAACAACAATAAAAGATTTTAATATAAGTATGAGGCAACAGATATTGGGGCCTCATACGTGAGGCCCTAATATCTGATGATGATAAGGCCCCAATATCTGATGAAGAGATGATTAGATTGACAGAAATACTAGAATTATACTTAGTGTATCTACTCTGGGAGGATGAAAGGCAAAACTGACATCAGTGGTTGGTGAACTCAGAATTTAAAAGGATGAAGGTATTTTATGTGCCACTCAACCAATCTTCTAATCTAATGCAGCAATAATGATAATATGCTCTCTGATTTAGGTGAGAAATATTCAATAAAATTAACTTGACAAGTACTTATTTTATTGATCTCATAAGGTTGAAAAGCTGAATCAACCTTGGCAACATTTAAACTTAGAATATAAAGACATAACTTTGTATCAAAAGGAGTTTTGTCCAGCATTCAGTTGATGATGTTATCCAACACCTTCAATGATAATTTCTTCATTCTATTTGCCACCAGTGTACATTCATACCACAACGTATTACAATGGGATTACTAGATATATATAGATAAATGCAATTTATATGAAAGTGAGAGGCTGAGAGAAAAGCATTACACAATATACACATAAACAGTACACATAAACAAAAATATATATGAAAAAAATATTAACAAATAAGGGTAACCTCGTGAGATGCTGCCACTTAGGTTGGTTCAGGACACTCTTTTATATCAACTACCTTTTCTCCCAGTATTTAATTGCAGTACTCCTGAAATCATTCTTAGTGTTCAGCCAGGCTCAAGTCCTGTCTTGACCTTGAGCACACTACTAATTTGTTTCTTACAAGCTGTCTATCTTTTAAGTGTTCAACAAAATATGACCCTATCTTCCCAATCAGCTCATCACTCTCCAAATCTCACTTCAGTTTGTTCAGATAATCCAGCATCCCTTTATTGGTTATTCAAAGAACTAAGAATCTCATGACTTACAAAGAAGCAGATCTTGTTTGTCTCCCACTTGGGCTCATTCTTCTTGTTCTGTGACTTCTTTCATTTTTTTTTTAGACATCCCTAACAGTTTTCCATTCCTCTTTAGCCTCCATTTGTTCCCAATCATTGCAAGTCACTGGAGTGGAACTACTGGGAAGAGACCTATTATCTTCTAAGTCATTGGCACCTTAGCCTTAAGGACTGATAATTCTTGAAACAATAGTTTCTAGTACCTGTTGTTGTTGTTGCTTTTCCTATTGTCAGCTTCTTCCCTCCTTTTGTCTCTTTATTTTTTTTACTGTTTCTGTGGGTTAAAAAAGCCCTCATATGGCTCATAGTAACACATGTGTGAAAAACGTGCTTTCTACGCTGCATGGCCAGTCTAACTGTTTTTCTTTCTACAATGAAGTACAACTCTAGAGTAGAATTGTGTTTCACAGGGGTTATTAAGACCTAATTTTCCTTGCAAACCCCATGTGACTACATTTTATTTCATGTTGCCTCCTTACTTACTGCCTGGCTGTATTGTGTTAAAAAATTAAATGATCCAGGCATCGATGTCACAACTAATGTCTTTGGTCATGGTTTTTGTTTTCTGTTATTCTATTTCTTACAGCAGAAGCTTGTCAGCAAGTGTGTGATCAATCAACTCTAATTGTCATCATGCCAACTCTTGGTCTTAAAATCCAGGCACTTACTTCCATATACTCCATCTCAGTTGATGAAACACACATTGTGCCACATATGGTTCAGGGTTTCTATCAACTGTTTCAACTGTTCTTTTGTAAGCTTAAGAAAACACCCTGTATTGTGGACAAGACATAAGTAAGATACTGTCCTCCTTGTCTGTTCCTGAAAGTATTTTGGGGGCAAAAAAGACAGTACCTTCCATCTTCTTTTATTTTCTGGGAGCTAACCAGAAAATAATGTTTTCATCATTTGTATGGTGTTAGGAAGAGCATGGCGTTAGGAAGGGCATCCAGCTGTAGAAACTCTGCCAGATCAGATTGGAGCCTGGTGCAGCCATCTGGTTCGCCAGACCTCAGTCAAAATCGTCCAACCCATGCTAGCATGGAAAGCGGATGTTAAACGATGATGATGATGATGATGATGATGATGTCTGCCTCACAGCAAATGAGTTTGTGTTTATTCATTCATATTCATTTGAATGTGTGTGTGTAAGTATTTTAAAGTGTTAATGTCTGTGATTGTCACTGTGTCTACTTGCTTAACTGACATCATAGTTTGTCGTTCATGTTTCAAATTTTGTGCTATTGTTTTCAAAACTTTTATCAAAACTTTTGGAGACATCTGGTGCCATGCTCAAGCTAGCATCTTTTACTACTACTTAGCAAAAAGAAGTCATCTAGGAAACGTGTAAACCAAGAAATATTTCAAAAACATAATATATGTCTAAAAGACAGCTGTTTCTTTTAACCCAGCTGATAGGGTACATGAGCAAAAGTTACAAAACTCCCTTGCTTACAAACTGAAAGAAAATATCTTATCACCAAATAAATTATAAAACTTTTGATGGAGCTTTCTCCTAGATACACGGTCGACTATTTTGATAGGGGGGGGGTGATTAATCAATTATATACCTGTAGTTCATAGATATATGAATTTTTTACCCTAAAAATATGAAAAGCAAAGTCAACAATTGAACTCGAAATGTAAAGAGTTGGAAGAAATACTGCAAAATATTTTGTTTGTTACTCTTTCAATTCTACCAATCTATTAGCATTATTCTAATAACAATTATAATAATAATACTTTCTACTATAGGCACAAGGCCTGGATTTTTCTGGGGATGGGGCAGTCAATCACACTGATCCCAGTACTTGACTGGAACTTAATTCATCGACCTCGAAAGGATGAAAAGTAAAGTCAACCTCGGCAGAATTTGAACTCAGAACATTGCAGCAGACAAAATACTGTTAAGCATTTCACCCAGCGTGCTAAAGATTCTGCTAGCTCACCACCTTAATAATAATAATAATAATAATAATAATAATAATGATCCTTTCTACTACAGGCACCACCTTAATACTAATAATAATAATAATAATAATAATAATAATAATAAAAATAATAATAATCCTTTCAACTACAGGCACAAGGCCTGAAATTTTGTGGGGAGGGGGAAAGTCAGTTACATCAATTCCAATACTTGACTGGTACTTAATTTATCGATCTCAAAAGGATGAAAGGCAAAGTCGACCTCGGAGGAATTTGAACTCAGAACATAAAGATGGACAAAATACCGATGAGCATTTTACCCAGCATGCTAATGATTCTGCCTAAAAATCGATTATTTTTATTGTGGCTTTTATTGTTGTTGTTGCTTTTGTTATACAAAAGCTTATAAAATATCAACAAATGAAGTTTCTTGCTATGTATCACAGAATCACCAGCCCTAATTGATATTTTAGCCATTTAAATACTGTACATCTCTGGTTACTGGTAGGTACTACATTGAGATGCCCCCTGAAGTACCTTTTCCGATATTTCTTGCCAACTTCTGTACTATCCAACAGACACTACAAATATGTCTCCTCTTTCAACAAAATCCAAAACCCCAACTCACCTCTCAGTAGTTAGTCCTATACAGTCTTTACTGTCCACAGCTCTGCCCACACCATTATATTCTTCTACCAACTCAACATATTTTCCCACCATTATGCCCCTCACTTCTCTCAGCCATATATCCTTTAGGATTGCTGACTCTTTGATGACCATATAACATGCCACCCTTTACACAAAAACTTAAGTTGAATCATTTCTACGGCTGACTTCATCTGTTTCCATTTCTCTTTCACTTTCACATCCCAGTCATCTGCTACTTCTGACATTCCGCAGACATAAAGGGAGAGTATACTCTTTTCATCTCTAGCAGCCATTCACAAATTTAATACATTTTGCTTAGCATTTCAAAGTACTCTTTTACCAAAACAGTCATTCTCAAATTTACAACAATGCTCTCCTTCTCCTCTACCTCCTTGCTACTCCTGTCACCACTACTATTATCATTGGTGGAGGCGCAATGGCCCAGTGGTTAGGGCAGCGGACTCGCGGTCGTAGAATCGCAGTTTCGATTCCCAGACCGGGTATTGTGAGTGTTTATTGAGCGAAAACACCTAAAAGCTCCACGAGGCTCCGGCAGGGGATGGTGGTGATCCCTGCTGTACTCTTTCACCACAACTTTCTCTCACTCTTACTTCCTGTTTCTGTTGTACCTGTATTTCAAGGGGCCGGCCTTGCTTGTCACTCTCTGTGTCATGCTGAATATCCCCGAGAATTACGTTAAGACTGCACGTGTCTTTGGAGTGCTCAGCCACTTACATGTTAATTTCACGAGCAGGCTGTTCCATTGATTTGGATCAACCGGAACCCTCATCGTCGTAACCGACGGAGTGCTTCCATCCCACTATTATCATTTCAGAAAATCTATAAGCTCGCTATTGTTTTGTCTTGGGTTGGACAGCATGTTCCTAACCTAACCTATATTCAAAGTACATGCATGTAGCTGAATTAGAAGATTAGCTTCCTATCTGCCAGACTGACTCTCTACAGAACCAGATGTATTTTCACAGACTGTTCAGTCATACCACATGTTCATTCTTGCATTTTGAGAATAGCTGTTTCCCTAACTCACTTATCTTTTAAAGAACCATTTTATTAACTTCATATCGTACATATTCAGGTCCTTTTGTTTGAGCTTGCTCTTCCAACTTTATTCTCTACTTCCAGAATTAATTCTACTTGGATAATAAATTGCTTTGTAATACTCCACATAGACTTCTAGTCCCATATAACTGATTCAATGTATTATAACCACTGCTTTACCAAACAAAAGAGACAAAAGCATTGTGTGAAAATATTCTTAACCATTTCATTACAATTTTTTTTCTACTAAAATACAATCTGTATTCAAATATGAAATAGAAGCTTCTATTACATATTTGGATTTATTCTAATGTATGCATATCCGCACATAGTTTGCATGCTATATGCATATATATGAAGGCGGCGAGCTGGCAGAAACGTTAGCACGCCGGGCGAAATGCGTGGCCGTATTTTGTCTGTCGTTACGTTCTGAGTTCAAATTCCGCCGAGGTCGACTTTGCCTTTCATCCTTTCGGGGTCGATAAATTAAGTACCAGTTACGCACTGGCGGCGATGTACTCGACTTAATCCGTTTGTCTATCCTTGTTTGTCCCCTCTGTGTTTAGCCCCTTGTGGGCAATAAATATATATGCATATAAGTTGTGGACTGGCGATGTGAGTCATTTCCAATCCTGTCCGGGTATGTGATTTTGATAAACCAGAAAAATAGTGAAACATCGATGTCCATCATACCTGGATGGAATTAGAGGTGAGTTGTCTTGTCTGTCCATGACTTTCAGATGTTTTGACATCTGACACTTTAAGAGAGTGTTGTCCACCATGCCAAATCACAGCCTACCAGCAGGTACAACTGGCATGTACATTGAATATATGTGGCTGATAAAGAGAGAATACCAAACGAGTTCCCTATGGATACCGTATTTATTACAAGCCATGAGTTGTAATAAATACGGTATCCATAGGGAATGAGTTTGGTATTTTGTTTATTACACACAAATAAACGACCATATTTTATTAACCCAATAACTAAATTCTTCACGTTTAGCTGTAACTTATGAATGACAAAAGTAGTGCCGTTACCGTGACCTCGGGTCATCACCATGAATTGACCAATCAGAAGCAGCGCTGTCACCGTGACCTCGGGTCATCACCATGGATTGACCAATCAGAAGCAGCGCTCGCAGTATCTGACATATGTTAGATACCAAAAATATCTCAAAGTGTTCTCACTCACATGTGTGTAATAATTACCATTATATAACAACAAAAATGTCACTTTTGTACCATAGGATATTTATTGTTGAATGATTTCTTTGGTAATTTAAACTCATTCTTTATAAACGAAACATTTCATGTTATTGTGATGATATCTGTTTTATGCAGAATCAAATTAAAAAATATATCCTTCAATAATGATTACAGATTTTGGCTTATTACACTCTATATATCTTTGAATTAAATTTGAAAATAATCAAGAGTTTGTGGGAGGTTTTGGTAAAAATAGCTAATTTTCATTAATAAGCTGTTTGTAAAATGACTGAACCGAAGGTTGTTAAATAAAACAGGAGGATGTGTTGTAGAACCAAAAATGAACTTATGCAGGTTGATATAAAAAGTGTGAAGGTCTTTAGGTATATGTTCTTTGATTAGTATTTATGCAACATATATTTCAGAAAATATTCATTTGTGTTTCGACGTCTTTTATCCATCTTTCAACTCTTATTTTGCTTATAAAATAATCAGTGATTTTCTATATCAACTTTTAATATTAATTCCATTAACTTACATCTAAATCAATTTACATTTCTTTACTTTATTTAAATTACATAACTTTTGTTTTGGCCCTAGGTGAGTTTCAATGATCAAAGACATTCCAACCATGTCAATTTTCTTCTTTTAGTTTTTTTTTTTATATATACCATGGCACAGCATTGTGGTTAGGAAAATCACTATGCAACCACAAGATTTTGGGTTCAGTCCTACTGTGCAACATGTTGGGCAAGTGTAGCTCAACATGCTGCACAGGCTGACCAATGCCTTAACGGTGAATTTGGTAGACAGAAACTGTGTAGAAGCACATCATGCATGCATGTGCGTGTGTATGTGTGGGTGTGTGTGTGCACACGCGCACATGCATGTATGCATATCTGTGTGCGTCTTTCTGTTTGTCCCTCTTTCCCCATCACTTGATGGTTGATGTTGGTTTGTTCATGGTTTCATGACTTAGTGGTTCAGAAAAAGAGACAAATAGAATATGTACCACACTAAAAATTAGAACTAGGAGCAATTTGTTTGATTAAAACTCTTCCAGGCAGGACCCCAGCATGGCTGCAGTCCAATGACTGAAAGAAAGAATAGAGAATCCAGGACTACTTTGTCTGATATGTCCTCCCTTTTTTAAGATAACAGCATATTATATGAGGGAGATGACCGTGTCAGTTTGATTTACATGATAGTCGTTGACAATGCTGCACCTAAGGCAGTCAGAACTTCTAACATCTTATCTATCCTTAATTATTTCATTTGACATTTACGTTCAATTTATTTCTCAAGATCATTTTCAATGAATCGTGGTTTGTAAGATGATCTATTTTAATGATAATAGGAATTTTCTCTTCTTGCAGAATATCAATGAATCATGGAACAAATAGCATTCTTCAATTCTAATTGGACAGAAACCAGACTTCATGTTTGTGAGTGAGAGAGAGTTAATGAGACATTGTAAGCAGGCATGTGTGTGTGTGTGTGTGTGTGTGTGTGTGTGTGTGTACATGCACATGTGTGTGTGTGAGTCACAGAAAACATGACTATGGTCCAGTTTTAACTTTTTTAATTAAAGTGGGGCTTTTTATTGTTCCTTCTTTGTGCTTTATGTTTTAACTGGAACAATACATTTCTTTGGTCCATCAATGTTTCTAGACTTTCCCACTTGTGAGAATTGGCTGTGCTTTTAAAAGCATATATTTTAAAAAAACATATTCCCTTATACACAAAAGACAAAAATGTTATGACAAAACATACAACACTGCACTATAGGATTCAGACAAAATATTGAAAGCCAAATAAACTTAGCATAGAAGATAGAAAAACCACAAGTGGAAATTATACATCTAAGGAAAGACAACAGCAAATCACTAAATAACAAACATTTATTAATAATATTCTCATAGCTATTGATAATTTACAAATATCCCTTTCATAGGAAATAAGATGCATATAATGCAAAGAAAAAGTTTAACAGTTTCTACAATGTGAATCGTACTGCCAAGTAGGAAGCTAAATTTGTTAAACCTTCACAGACTGATTCAAGATCAAATTTCATTTCTCAACTTTGATACCTTCAATTATTAAGGAAATAGACTTAAATTGAAAGAGAGTTCAACTTGAACTAGTCTACCGATCAATTGAGATAAAAGAAAAACAAAACAAAAAGAAAAAAACAATTAAAATAGATAATAAACTTAAAAGCTTATTCTGAGTTGAAAGCAATATACACAGATACACGTAGCCATAAAAAAGCAGTTAATCTGAAACTCAATGGTTCTGAAAGGCCTGGAAAACAACTATAAAATGTTAATATGCAAAAGCGATAAGAGCAATTTATTCATTATTATGAACAAAGATGGAAACATGACAAAAATTAACAATCTATTAAAAGGTAGCAGAAAATCCATAAAGATTATGATAAGTAAAATTTTGCAATTAAAAATGAAGCTTAAATTAATTACTGCTGCTAACACTCAACAAGGAACTATTCCACTCTACCAAAGGGAAGGAGAATATATAAATAACTTACTTTTATGTCTATAGAACTGTAAAATCTATAAATGACACAGCTCTCTCTATCCCTTAATTTCCTAAATAAAATCAACAAGAAATTAGTTTGAAAAACATTTAAATAGCATTAAGTAGTATATACTGGTGAGGTGTGCTGCATTAGATGAGTTCTTAGCAGTATCTTAAGACAACTGAGTATGTTTAGTTATCTGGTTGAATATTTTTCTGTTATACAACTAATGTAATATACTAATTCAAATTTTATGATGTAGAAAGAAAATTTTAAAATTAGTAACTGAAATCAGCCACTATACTTAACCCTTTCATTACTGTATATATTTTGAGATGCTCTGTGTTTCTTTCAATTACTTTAAATATAACAAAGAATTTAGTAAAATAACTTAGTTATCATTCAGCTAGTGTTAGGAACGTAAATTTCGACTAAGATTTGGTGGAAGATTTTAATTCAAAACTTATGAAAACAGGACATTTGTACTCAGTGCCAGAGCCAGTTTCAGCCGGGTTGGTAACAAAATGGTTAAGGAACACTTAAGAAAACTACAGCACATTATTCCCTTAATTTTCCACCAAGAAGTTTCTGCATTCAGGACAATGGGTACCAATGGGTTGTTGTTTACTTAACCCATATTTATGGTATTCTGTATTGCAAACATAGATAATATCATAAGCCAGCATAGACAATAGGTTCATTATATAATACAGTTATACTATGGCCAAATACATATCCACAATTTGCAGTAAGCATGTGGATGATATCTTCATTGTGATCAGGCACACAAGTTTATTCAAATCTACCTCAAATCATACAAATTAATGTCTTAAAAAGGATGATACTGATATATACCATAAAAACTTATGTAATTTGTGCACCTATGTAATTTACGCAGGTGATTTTCAGGATAAAATTTGTTAAAAAATGCTTTTACTCATGTAAAATTTGCACCCCAAAGTTTTCAGAATGGCCGATATAGCCAGGTGAAAAGGCTTTCAATTTAGTTGTATTTAGTATAATTTCACATACTTATGATTAGATTTTATAAAATTTTCATCAAATAAAAATAATTCTTGTCTAACAGATATTGACATTGAAAGCTATTAAATTACAAAGTGTTTGTGTTGTCATTAATAAACTTTATTTTACATTTCTTGCCCACAAGAGATTATGTCTGATCTTTAGCATATGTCTTCTCAAATCATGATCACAGGAAAAGTTGTTGATAAGAATTGTCAACAAAAGCAATCCTGATAAATGTGCACAGGTGTTGCATATTAAGTTTAATTACCAATAAACATCAGCTTGGATGACACTTTACTCAACCAACAGAAGAAGGTGACCGATCAAACTGATTATGTAAACAGAATTCTTTTCCGCCTATTCTTGTCGGAACCTTTGATATAGAGTATCGAAATTTTAATCCCTTTCACACTTCTAAGATGTCAAGCAAACTTTAAAATTTGTCATTACCATTATTGTCAGTATGGGTAGAATTTAGGAATCGCCAGAAGGCATTTTAATGTTAACGATGCCAATGTTTGAAATTAGTGTAAACAGTACAACAAACTTAAAACTGTGCCTGGTAATAAACAGACAAAAATAAAAATATATATCAAGATTACCCATATCATTACATTTTTTTTTCAGTCAGGAATATCCATATCACTATGTATGTCAACGGTGCTCTATTGCGACAGGTAGAAACTCTAAACAATTTAAAATATGGCCCAGACCATGTTTACCAGCGTGAGCATCAGAGTTCAAAAAGTAGTTAACCATTTAATGTTTTTAGTAAATTTATACAGAAAAAGTAAGCATTATACTGTCCATCATAAATTAAAGTCAGCTTCATTATATTTAAGACATTATTTTGTTCTGTAAGATCCTATTCTGACATTAAATGGGTCAACTTCCAGTACGAATGTTTATGTCTTGTACGTCTTTTTTCAACAAAAAAATTTTCAGAAAAATTCAGGAAACAATCAGCTCACGTAATTTACTCACCCACTAAAGTTTATTTTTATTTTTGTAAAAATAAAGTGCATAAATTATATGGGTTTTTACAATATATTTACAGAAATAGTGGGAATATAAGTGACACTTGTTCGGAATAGATCTCTAAGAGGAATATTCTTTTACTTGTTTCAGTCATTTGACTGCGGCCATGCTGGAGCACCACCTTTAGTAGAGCAAATCGACCCCGGGACTTATTCTTTGTAAGCCCAATACTTATTCTATCGGTCTCTTTTGCCGAACCGCTAAGTGACGGGGACGTAAACACACCAGCATCGGTTGTCAAGCAATGCTAGGGGGACAAACACAGACATACACACACACACATATATATATATACATATATACGACAGGCTTCTTTCAGTTTCCGTCTACCAAATCCACTCACAAGGCATTGGTCGGCCCGGGGCTATAGCAGAAGACACCTGCCCAAGAGGCCACGCAGTGGGACTGAACCCAGAACCATGTGGTTGGTAGACAAGCCACTTACCACACAGCCACTCCTGTGCCTATATACTGTATACTCTATGTAGATATGATATAATATAGATGAAAATCTGAAAACAGCTATAGTAATATCAAAGAAATTAGTAGATAAAATATCCCACTTGAGATGTTTAAACTTTACAAAGAAACAAAGGAGATAATTCTGATAAGATCAGTTGACCGAAATTTTTTAACAATATAAACAAACAAGATCTGTTCCAGTCTTCATCTTTGAAGCAAAATAGTGAAAGAAACATATGTATTTCTGTCTTACTAGACTCATCAGTGAAACATATTCTGTTCAGCAAAACTGCACTGCTTTCACCCAATGGCTTAAAAGTCCAAATCCAATCTAATCTACATTGTCTGTAGTGTCCAGAATTTTCATTCAGCTGATCTTTTGGGAATCATTTTCCTCACTGGTTGGTTTTAGGTTCTAAACAAAACTAGAGGGAGTTTTTGTCTACTAATTATTTGAATATTGTCAGTTGCTCAAAGTCTTTCAACTCCCAACATTACAAATGTGAGATACTACCGCATTAGCATTATTAATATATTGCAGAAATACATATATTAAACTTTTTATTATCACTACAAACCACAAGCCTGCAAGCTACTGAATAATCTTCAGTCAGATGACTAACGTCAGATACTAATTCTAATGCAAACATGAACATTTTAAATTTATTCACTCTGGCAGCTATATTTCTTGCTAGATGGTCATGCATCTATAACAAGGAGCCAACAAAAGAACTTCTGTTCAGATATTGAAATTGCTGAAGATAGCAGCCAGTTTTTGTTTTAAACTACACCCTATCATCTTAAATGTGGAGGCGCAATGGCCCAGTGGTTAGAGCAGCGGACTCGCGATCATAGGATCGCGGTTTCGATTCCCAGACCGGGCGTTGTGAGTCTTTATTGAGTGAAAACACCTAAAGCTCCACGAGGCTCCGGCAGGGGGTGGTGGTGATCCCTGCTGTACTCTTGCACCACAACTTTCTCTCACTCTTACTTCCTGTTTCTGTTGTACCTGTATTTCAAAGGGCTGGCCTTGTCACTCTCTGTGTCATGCTGAATATCCCCGAGAACTACGTTAAGGGTGCACGTGTCTGTGGAGTGCTCAGCCACTTACACGTTAATTTCACGAGCAGGCTGTTCCGTTGATTCGGATCAACCGGAACCCTCGTCGTCGTAACCGACGGAGTGCTTCCATCCATCCTCTTAAAACAAAAGTACAAGGAACAACATATTGAATAGTGAAGTCCCAGACATAGAGAACAATAAGACTGTCTCAGATGAAACACCCCTGGTTAACTTCAGTCAGGGCTGATTATTGGGTTAAATAACCACTATAAGCAAGAAGCTATTGTGCAAATAAGAAGAGAATATTAGTAGTACCTCTTTAGGGCACAAACCAAGCTACATCTTATCAAGGTTAATTCTCTACTCCATCAATATGATTCCTTGATACTTTCTTTCATCTACTTTGTCCTTGTAGCAGGTGCTGACAATACTTATTTCTTTACTACCCACAAGGGGCTAAATACAGAGAGGACAAACAAGGACAGACAAACGGATTAAGTCGATTATATCAATTGTCCAAATTAACAAATGGCAGGCATAACAACAACTTGGGGTACCCAACCCACCTTATAAATTTTTTCAGAGACACACCTTCAAGGGTGCAGAGACAAGTTATGAAACCATTTAAGAATGAAACATTATATTTGTATTTATTTATTTTAGTTCAATGAATGAAAAGAATCCACTCCTCTCTTGGCAGCCAAAACTTGCTCATGATTATTGCACCACCGACTCATGTTCAATATGCAGAATAATCTTATTCTGCATTATGAAACAAAACTCTGAAATATTTTCATCATGCTATCCAAATTCAGGTTGATAATGTATAATATCAATTAGAATAATGTCATGAGCTGCTTTCTTTTTTTTTTTTTTTTTGTGCTGAAAAATTACTGAACAATCAAAATGGTATGGAATTATTTGCCTTCTGAAAAACAATCAGCATAATTGCAATCAACACACATACACTGAAAAAACACATCACTGCATAATTCCATTAAGAAAATATATCTTATTAAAGGTGGTGAATTGGCAGGATTCATCAACATCATCATCATCATCGTTTAACGTCCGCTTTCCATGCTAGCATGGGTTGGACGGTTCAACTGGGGTCTGGGAAGCCCAAAGGCTGCACCAGGCCCAGTCAGATCTGGCAGTGTTTCTACAGCTGGATGCCCTTCCTAACGCCAACCACTCCGTGAGTGTAGTGGGTGCTTTTTATGTGCCACGGACACAGGTGCCAGATGAGGTTGGCGAACGGCCACGCTCGGATGGTGTTTTTTTTATGTGCCACAGGCACAGGTGCCAGACGAGGCTGGCGAACGGCCACGCTCGGATGGTGTTTTTTATGTGCCACCGACACAGGTGCCAGACGAGGCTGGCGAACGGCCACGCTCGGATGGTGTTTTTTATGTGCCACCGACACAGGTGCCAGACGAGGCTGGCGAACAGCCACGCTCGGATGGTGTTTTTTATGTGCCACTGACACAGGTGCCAGATGAGGCTGGCGAACGGCCACGCTCGGATGGTGTTTTTTATGTGCCACCAACACAGGTGCCAGACGAGGCTGGCGAACAGCCACGCTCGGATGGTGTTTTTTATGTGCCAGATGAGGCTGGCGAACGGCCACGCTTGGATGGTGTTTTTTATGTGCCACCGACACAGGTGCCAGACGAGGCTGGCGAACGGCCACGCTCGGATGGTGTTTTTTATGTGCCACCGACACAGGTGCCAGACGAGGCTGGCGAACGGCCACGCTCGGATGGTGTTTTTTATGTGCCACCGGCACGGAGGCCAGGCAAGGCTGGCATGGCCACGATCGGATGGTGTTTGTTACGTGCCACCAGCTTGATTTGCTTTTCATTATAATGCACAAAATGCTGTGCAGCATTCCTGGTTGTTCAACCTTCTGAGTTCAAGTATTTGGCTTTGCCTTTTATCTTGCCTCAATTTTCTGACTCTGTGTCTATGTTTGAGACAATTATTAAGAGAAGGAAAGGAGAAGACTTTTCATGTATAGATGCACAGTCCACAAATTTCCAGGGAGATGATTTAAAAATGCATAACAGGGTTAAACAATAACAGAATTGTAGGAAATAATATAGACATCATATATAGGCGCAGGAGTGGCTGTGTGGTAAGTAGCTTGCTAACCAACCACATGGTTCCGGGTTCAGTCCCACTGCGTGGCATCTTGGGCAAGTGTCTTCTGCTATAGCCTCGGGCCGACCAATGCCTTGTGAGTGGATTTGGTAGACGGAAACTGAAAGAAGCCTGTCGTATATATGTATATATATATATATATATGTATGTGTGTGTATATGTTTGTGTGTCTGTGTTTGTCTCCCCACCATCGCTTGACAACCGATGCTGGTGTATTTACGTCCTCGTCACTTAGCGGTTCGGCAAAAAGAGACCGATAGAATAAGTACTGGGCTTACAAAGAATAAGTCCCGGGGTCGATTTGCTCGATTAAAGGTGGTGCTCCAGCATGGCCACAGTCAAATGACTGAAACAAGTAAAAGAGTAAAAGAGTAAAAGAGATATATATTTCATAAAATTAAAGTCACAACATTCAAAAAGTTAAAAGATAATAATGAAAATTAATTTCATTTGCCTGTAGGAGATGACAGATGAGCTTGATGTGGTAGAAGTGAGAGTAGGTTTAGAATTGGTAACTTATCATCATGAATCAGTGGAACTATAATACTCAAATAGTCCTTGCTTCTGATTTGTAGAAGTCAGAGGTAATTGAGGAGGGATATTAGCAATGTATATTGAGGCATGGTTTCTAAAGTTGGGTGCCATTCCAAATACCAACCACTTTACAGAATGTATTTGATGCTTCTTTCGTGACACCAGCACTAGTGAGATCACCAGGTAATTCACAGGGCAAGAAAAAGGTCCCCTCAGCTTAGTTGGGTTGCATAGAGGAGATGTATTTATGCGATTAATGCCAAGTGTTGAAAGGCTAAAGTATGACAGTGGGACAGATACAGGTGTTTTTCTATAGAAAAGAAACATGGCTAACCTTCGTGATATACAGGTGGTGGGTGGGTGGGAGTAGCAGAAAAGAAGACAATGATGGCAGTGTCAGAAAATACTCTCAAGATACGAGAAAGTGAGTTTAAGAGAGAATATGGACAAAGAATTGGTAAGGGTGGGTGGATAAGTTCATTAGAATGCAAGGAAAGAGAGATAGACGGTCAGAGATTGTGAATGAAACAAAGTTGACATTGTGGATGACAGTAAATGTTAGTACAATGGTGGTAAAGGAGAAAAAGTGAAAGAAATAGGAATGGCTCAGGAAGGAGATGATAAGTTAAAGTACACATTTGTGCTTCGTTGTACATGCATAGTGATGTTGCATATCCAAAAGAGCATACTAGCTTCATTCCTTTCTAGGCTTTGAATGCCCTCTGCATTTAGGACCCATGTCTCTTTACTATGTAGTATTCCTGTTCACACATATACATCATACAATTTGTCTCAGTCAGTGAGAGAAAAGAACCCTTTGTTACCAACAGAGGTAATATTTCTTTGAACTTTCTCCATCCTATTCTTATTCTAGCAAACACAATTTCAGAACATCCTCCTTCATTACTAATTGGGACACCTTAATAATATCTACTACCTCTAGGGAACATTGTGAGCATTTCAGAAAATGTATATTCCATGTGCTTTTAGAGTTCATTGCTCCTGAACATCTACTGCAAACAAAGTCTACTTTTTCAATTAATTTTCCTGTGAAACCACTGCACCATTTGTGTGTTCATAGCTTGCACTGGATGCACTACATAGAATTTCTATTTTTATCTTTCCGACATATCAACCAAGGTTATTTTTCTGAAGGCAGTAGAGTACTGTATTTTCTGCTTTCTAGAACTTTGGTCTTTGCTAAATTAGATTTAAAGCCCTAGCTTTCATGCATGGGATTTCTATTCTAATTCAACTACAGATAAAACTAGGAGAAGATCATCAGCATAAATGAGTTCATATTGACAATTATTTTCAGACTCTTCTGTCAATGATGAATAGGAGAGGATTGAGAACTGAGCTCTGATTTAATTCCTGCTAGTACACTAAACTAATTGCTGTACTGTTGCTGACTCCTACCTCACTGATAACATACATACTGAAATAATTTCACAAATCCAGACCATAACACTTCAACAATAACAGGATATGAAACCTCTGAACTGTAACTGACAACCACTGAACGAAGTAGGAAACAGCTTCTGGAGTACCATTAAAGCAATAAGCAATACACATAGAAAGACTTAGGTCATCAAAAACATTATAACCAGCAACCAATGAAACAAACTAAAACGCAGGTTTGGGAAAATATCAAGCAACAAGTAATTGAATAAATCTTTATATATAAAAGTCAAGTTGTGTGTCTGTCTCCTACGATTTAGATTCCTAACTACTCCCACATTTTGCGGTGCAGTTTAACCAAAACCGGGTATCTTATAGTCATGATTCATATCGAGCCCTTCTGGGTATTAGCGTGCGTCTACAATGAGTCTACGATTTTAAAAATAATTTACCATCGTTTTTTTCCATTTTAATGCATTTTTTCGCTATTAAATAAGGAAAGTAACTCTCTAAAAATGTCTACGATGAGTCAACGATTTAAAAAAAAATTTACCATCATTTTTTTTCCTTTTTAAATGCATTTTTTTGCTATTTTTTGGCTATAACTCTCTAAAAACGCTTATATAGTTATTTCCCTTACAAACCCGAGCAACGCTGGGCGATACTGCTAGTAGGATATAAAAGAAATGAATTAACACATCAACAAATACGCTGAAAGAAACTGAACAATAATTAAACTGCAATCCAATATACAGAAAAGGTTGAAACAGCAAGTTTAAAGAAAAACAAATGTGACCAATGAAATCACGGAAAAAGACAATATGTTTGCAAATGATAAGAGGAAAATCATCAGCAATGCCCTCAAAAAGCAACATACCAAAATAAGATAGGAACCATCCAATAAAAATGAGAGCTACAGAAAAAATACTCTCGGCCCCACTTGATACAAAAGAAATATCAGAACCCACATGATAAAATAATATTAGATGTTGCGTGGACAAATTAACTTTCAACATCAGATATGACTACAGAAAAAAAGCATACACTTATACATCCTCTATCTCAAGCAACTACCACCTACTGCCGCCAAAATTCACATGTCCTCTGAAGAAATTCACTTTTTCAAGTTCAAAGTTCAGAGAGGCCAACTTTACTCAACCCGAGAGCATTAAAAGTTACAAGAACTTACAGCCAATAATTTCAAGAGTTAGGTTCATTCAGCAAACGTAAATCTTCAGATCCAGTGACAGGAAAATGCTACTTCATGCTTTGCTTCATCCTAAGACTCCAGGAAGAATGAAATGACCTGCACAACATAACTAAAGCATACCACTTACTCACCCATTTAGGTAACTACTATCTTTGTCTCTGAGTGAAACATATTGAAACGGTCCCCTTTATTGTTTAATAAGACTAAACTTTCATGCTGATAACATCAACAGATCTTCCTATTAGCTAATTTGAAGTCATCATTTGATACCACTGTCTCCTAATTTTTACCAAAATTCTTCAGGAATTGCTAACGAAAACAAGGGAGACTACTCTCATCTGCTGCATTAGAGATGTCTTGTACTCAGCAGGCATCAAAATGCTTCACAATCATCTATCAAATATCCACATATTGAGTTCAACACAACAGAAACTGATATATAGGAACAAACTTTATATATTATCCAATGAATTTCAGCCTCCTTCAGAACTTGAAGGTTCCCTTCATACTCATTCAAAAGCATCTGAATGATCAGGCCTGATTTTACATCTATGAATTCTAATTTAAGTCATTGCCTGTTGATACATACATAAATTTGTGAGTGTACACGTGGAAGTAGTTAACAAGCATTAAACTTCCCTTACCTGGTCCTATTTACCCATCTCCTTCACAAGGTTCATTGTTTTGAGATCAGCCTTCAAAATGCTGAAACCTTACAAAGGAGACGGCAGGGGACTAGGATATGTAGCATATTGCTGTACTTTAGAAGACACATCTACCATAACAGAATTGAGATCTTAAAACCAAGGTAGTATGGTAAAAGCATATGTGATGGTGCCACATTAAAAGCACTCTGTACACCTGTAGAGTGGTTGGTGTTAAGAAGGGCATCCAGCCATAGAAACCAAGCTATAACAGACTATGAAACCTGATACAGCTCCTGGTCTTACAAGCCAGCCAACCCATGCCAGCATGAGAAACAGACATTAAAGGATGATGATGATGATATATACTCTAGTGCAAACATGGTGTCATTAAGACAGCATGTTTTATAATGATTTGATATCATTGCATTATATGTACTTCTTGTGTATAAGCATAAGTACACATATGGTATGTGTGTGGGAAGAATGCTGGCAAGACATGCAACATGAACAAAGCTCAAGTGTCAGTAGTGAAAATGCTAAATAAGATGAAATATGCCATTATGTTAAAAGAACAAAGCAAAGAAAAGTTACTACCTAAATACTGCCAATAAATTTATATATGTACACACACTCCAATGCACTTTTAATACAGTTTGTATTTGTTATTAAACACAAAATCATTGTAAATACAGTTATCCCAGTTACATTTGTGTATTGTCACCCTTTTGGTGCAGACCAAACAAAAAACGTGTATTGTTTGTTTATATATTACATACAGTTACATAAGCAAATATCGCTAAGGGAAACGAAGCAAACATATATACAGATACTCAATAGCAGTGTAATTTTAGTATTACTATTGTTAAAGCAATGGGTATATGTACACAAATGTTCACCAGCAAATTTGTTTCCTCACAACTTCCAGAAAAATTGATATTTTTTCAATGAATTTTCTACAAATATGCTTCAGATGGTGTAGATTCAGATTGTTGCACAATGTGTTGTGAAAAAACATTTTTCTGACGGGTAGAGAGAGGAGTTTAAGAAAATTAATACAAGTTAGTTTTGTTTCATCATCACTTTCGGAGAAAATGGGATTCTTCGATGAAATTTTCAACAAGTATCTTTAAGAATATGTAAATTACGATTATATCACAGCTTGATATGAAAAGGGAACTGATGAGCACATACATACTGACACACATCACAATTGTTTTTGAAATTTCAAGTTTCATTTTGTGGACGAATGTGATGTGTCAGTATGTATGATGTGATCTACAAACTGTGAAATGTATTTGTGGAAAATGTACATTTTTCTGAAAGTTATAAGAAAACAAAGACAATTTGCATAATTTTCTGTGAGCCCTCTACCCAGCCAGGGAAAATATTTTGGTAAAAAATTCTGACATAATCACAATTTACACCATCTGAAACGTATTTGTAGAAAACTTCATGAAAAAATATCCATTTTTCTGGAAGTTATGAGGAAAGAAATTCGATGGGGTACACGTGTAGGTGTACCAAGGAATGAAACATTGATTCTCAGTGGAATGCCAGTATTCTAGTACAGTACTGAAAGCACTTTTTTGAGTGCCAATACTAGTGAGATCAAATATTCCTCAATGAGCAGAACAAGAAAAACTTATAGCCCTACATTTAACCTATTGATCTGAGGTACAATACATCATGGAATAGTTGCATTCTATCATATTCTATGACTGGTCAGATTAATGCAGTTAATCATCAATTTAAACAGCTGCTAGTCTATGGCTGCAGCTTTAATCCTGGAGATACAGTTTCAGCCATGTGATCATTTGAAGGGTTGCAAGAAAGATCATGTGGGTATAAGCTGTGTGTTGTCCAATACGCGAAGGAGCACCATGATACAAGACTGTTCATATATGCATTGATTGTAGCTTTGTGTCAAGGTTTCCGTACATGAGGTGTCTAGGTTGCATATGGATGAAGCTTGTGTCAGAAAATTTGATACCAGGTGGTATCAAAAAGTTTCTGGACTAGTTATATTTGATAAAAAATAACTTATTTACCTAAGTTTTAACACCATTTCCTTTGAAATAGTTACCTTATGCAGCAATACACCAGTCCCAGAATTCCTGTCACTCTTGGAATCTTATAACCCTAGGCTTAGAAAAAAATAAGAACAAAGAACTAGAATAACTGAAAAGAAACTCCCACCAAAATCCCTAGAAAGATGGATGGATGGAAGCACTCCGTCGGTTACGACGATGAGGGTTCCAGTTGATCCGAATCAATGGAACAGCCTGCTCGTGAAATTAACGTGTAAGTGGCTGAGCACTCCACAGACACATGCACCCTTAACGTAGTTCTCGGGGATATTCAGCGTGACACAGGGAGTGACAAGGCCGGCCCTTTGAAATACAGGTACAACAGAAACAGGAAGTAAGAGTGAGAGAAAGTTGTGGTGAAAGAGTACAGCAGGGATCACCACCATCCCCTGCCAGAGCCTCGTGGGGCTTTTCTTTTAGGTGTTTTCGCTCAATAAACGCTCACAACGCCCAGTCTGGGAATCGAAACTGCGATCCTACGACCGCGAGTCCGCTGCCCTAACCACTGGGCCATTGCGCCTCCACTCCTAGAAAGATATATTACTGAGCTAAAGCATCCTCAACATTAAAGGATTAAATTAAATTACATGTTTGTGTGTGTGTGTAACAACAACAAAGCAACAAAAACCAAGGTCACTCCTCAATACTAACACAAGTACAGAAATATTAAACTCCACAACCAAAAGCCCTTCCCTGCGTAGCTATCCACTTACTCTTCATCCACTTCCTTACTCTTCATCATCGTTGTCATTATGTTCTACTGCTTTTACCCTTACCACAACTAAGCAATAGGAACAAACTGATTGGCATTGGCAATCACTCATCAATACTGGAACAATTGATGACCTATTAAACAACACAGTCTCTTGCTCTTCTCCCCAGTCAGACCACTCAAATTCTTCTTAGAATAACACAAGAGATCCATCATCATCATCATTGTCATCCTGTTGTACTGCTACTGCCATTACCTCTCTACTACTACTCCAATTAGTGAAGAACCACTCCTTTCTCCCTGCTCCCCACAAATCCACTTCAATCTGAATGTGTACCTGACAGCTCCATCATAAATTTGCTAACTGTAAATAAAGTAAAATCATGAACACACGAAACCCTAGAATATGCCACTATTCTCAGCACGAGAGACTGTGCATATGCAATGACTAGCTTCATCTATTTTCCTGGGACAGGATGCACAATTCATACAAGAAATACCAGCCAATGCCAAACCACTCATCTTACAACACCATCATTACTAAATGCTAAATCACACTTAAAAACTTCTACACGTGTAACCTGGAATCCTAAAATCTGTTGCTATTCCTAATACGAAAGGCTATTTAATGAAAATTAAAAGTGGTTAGCACTTCCATGATCAGAGAATTAAGGAAATACTTAATAAAAAATTATAGCACTTCAATGTTCCATTGTTGAAGGATCAAGGAACATCCTTAGTAAAAGATAAAAGAAATTTCTGGTTCCATCTTTGAAGAGAAAGTTAACATGTGTCACAGGAAACTTTGTAAATCTCACAAAAGAACTTGCCGAAGAATATGGTGCAGAAGTAAGTCAGTGGCCTAAATGACAAGTTAATTTTCTATCTAATACCATACAAAATGAAATCTTAGAGGCTCATAACACCCTATATAGGATCAGCAAAAAAGTTCGAAGATTCCATGTTTATTGGTATTATATGTGATCACTCTGGAATGGAACACGAATCAGTTATTGTTGTTATGTTTCTGAAAACCAGGCTGTTCACAAAGATTTTCTCTTGACTACACTTTGGAGACACTAACTGAGGTTATTCTGGGTGTTTTTTGTTGCCAAAACATTGAGCTGGTCTCAAAATGATGCTGCAACATCATCTGACATGCTGTGCTGTAATGCATGTGCATAAAATCTTGTGCAATGAAAAGACTTTAGACATCCTCTTAGAAAACTTCATCAGCAAAATGAGCAAGTATAGAAAAATTTGGGGAGTGATTTGAAGCATTACTTTTCCTTGTATAATAATAAAAACATATTATTATTATACCCGTGTTTGTTCTGATATTAAGATTTTTTTTTAAATCAGCTTTGTAAAATATTTTGGACCTGAGTTTGCACCCACTGAGCGGATTTTGTTCTCAGGCCACTGATGATGCCCCTAAATGACTACAGTCTAATGACTGAAACAATTAAATGTTAAAAGACAGACAGAAAGACGCATGCACACACACACGCACACACGCACGCACACACACACGCATACACATACATACATTCATAGATATCCTAAAACCTTGCATGCCTAATTTATATTAAAGCCACTAACATCAACAACAAATACAAATACATATCTCTTTACTCTTTTACTCTTTTACTTGTTTCAGTCATTTGACTGCGGCCATGCTGGAGCACTGCCTTTAGTCGAGCAAATCGACCCCTGGACTAATTCTTTGTAAGCCCAGTACTTATTCTATCGGTCTCTTTTGCCGAACCGCTAAGTGACGGGGACGTAAACACACCAGCATCGGTTGTCAAGCAATGCTAGGGGGACAAACAGACACACAAACACACACACACATATATATATAAACATATATACGACAGGCTTCTTTCAGTTTCCGTCTACCAAATCCACTCACAAGGCATTGGTCGACCCGGGGCTATAGCAGAAGACACTTGCCCAAGATCTATTCACATTTAAAGATAAACTCGTATACAAATATCCATAAAACCATAAGTATATAAAGTTATATCGTCTCTATTCAAGAATCGGAATAATATAGGTATTTCAGTGATTGAACTGCTACAATGCTGGAACACAACTTTAGATGGCTTCAGCCAATTAGATCGACCTCAGTACTTAGTGTGGTAATCATTTTATATAATTTTATTCATATTTTACTAACATCAGACCCTTTAGAGAGGTTACCTGATGACATCAAATTCCCAAGTGACTAAATGCAAGTATGTTGCATTTTTCTGAAAAACCTGAATGCATGATTTTAGAGAATGCATGATTCTTATGCACAACATCATTTACTAGAGTAAACAACTTTAGTCAGTATTTTATAATAGTGTCAACAATTTGCATGTGGTTGTTTCTGTCAAATATGATTTAGAATGTTGATAGTAACGATTTTTTTGTTCTTCAATTACAGAAAGTCAATAGCATCTGAAAACTAGGAGACAGACAGACGTGGAATAGCAAAGGCATGTCATTGATTGATTGGCTGAGCAATAAATTGAGCAATCAATTAGTTAATTAGTTAAATGTTTAACTTGTTGATCAATGAAAGAAGTGAAATGGAACCAGTGCATGTATTTCTTAATAACACAATGATCATCCTATGATATAATATAAGTAAAACATTTGTTTCCTAAATTGCTCATAGATTAAGTAACATTTGTTTTTGTGACTTTATTAAGATAGTCAATAATAGCAGTATTAATAATTAACAGTATTACTGATACTGTGAATAACTGCATAAACTTTGTTGGATGTGAATGTGTCCATATTTGAAGTGAAAATGTGTAGATGAGTTATACATCCATAATGCCATCTCATGCAGACATAAAAAGATCTGCAAAATAAGTTTGCTGAAGTAGAATCTATAAAGACCAACCAAAGTATTTTGAGATTTTATAACATTTTGGCTGGTTGTAACATATTTTGATTCTAATTTACGGCAACTCCAGTGTCTTAAAAACCTGTAACATTATTGTACTGGTATTATTGTAATGGTAAGAATTATGGTTTATGAGACAAGAGTTAAACTTCTTTAAAAATTGTTGGTTTTAAGGGTCAAGGTTAAATTTCCTTCGTCACTAGGTGTGATGGAAAGAGGTTGAATGTTCTAAGCAAATAGTTTCCTGTGTCTCTACTTTTGTCATTTTAAAATAAATATGAAGTCATATATCCATAGAAAGGTATGAGTTTTGAATTATAATTTCAGATATCCCCATGATGTAAAAAATTTCACACACACACATACACATATGTATGTAGATATGTAAGTATGTATGTGTACATACAGGTGCAGAGATGGGGGAAGGATTAAAAAGTTTGGTTTCCAACCATATGGCTTTGGGTTCAGTCCTGCGAGAGGGCAGGCATTCCGGTGAGCAGGTGAGTGGGCAAGTGAGTGAGTATTACTTTGTCTACATGTGTTTGTTAGCTGGCTGTAAATAACGGTTTTACTCATTGTATCATTTGCTTTCTGTCCACTACAAAAGCTCCTCCAGTAATATCGACATGTTTTGTGATCTTTGTAAACAAAAGGCTTTTTCATCAAGTATCATTTGCTTTCAGTTCACATACGCATGACTTGGGTGGTTTGTTTCTCTATAGAATAAGAGATTGTTACCTCACTTGAAAATCAGTGGAGTTGGCAGTAGGAAGGGCATTCAGCGGCAGAAAACTCTGTTCCAACATACTCCTATCTGACCGATACAAGCATGAAAAAGTAGACATTATTATACATAGCTTTCATCATCATCATCATCAACAACAGGATTATACATTTGTTTCATATTAAGTTACATTAAAAAGGAAACTATCAGTTTGTTGCTGCATAACATCTTCTTTTTTCCTTATGGCATGTCTTTTATAGCCAGATGCCATTCATATCACTAACTGTTTTACATCATGGAATAGTTGCATTCTATCATGTTCTATGACTGGTCAGATTGATGCTGTTAATCATCAATTTAAACAGCTGCTAGTCTATGGCTGCAGCTTTAATCCTGGAGATACAGTTTCAGCCATGTGATCATTTGAAGGGTTGCAAGAAAGATCATGTGGGTATAAGCTGTGTGTTGTCCAATAAGTGAAGGAGCACCATGATACAAGACTGTTCATATATGCATTGATTGTAGCTTTGTGTCAAGGTTTCCATACATGAGGTGTCTAGGTTGCATATGGATGAAGCTTGTGTCAGAAAATTTAAGGAGTGATGAAGGATATAAAGTGCATAGGACTGTATATTCTTAGAGATGAGAGTAATTAGGTCATAAACAGACAGGAAAAACTATATGGAGCAGATCAGTTTTGATAGTGTGCACATGTCAAAAAAGAAAAGAAAACCTGTTAGTTCATACCAAGATAGTGCAATCTGATATGAAGCTCTCAATCCAGGAGATGAGATCTAGGTGAAGCCCATAGGTAGACACCTGAACCAGGTGGTATCAACAAATTTTTGGACTAATTATATTTGATAAAAAATAACTTATTTTCCTAAGTTTTAACACCATTTCCTTTGAAATAGTTACCTTATGCAGCAATACACCAGTCCCAGAATTCCTGTCACTTTTGGAATCTGGCCTGGAAGTCATTTTCTGTAAGCATGTCAAGAACCTACAATTCTCTCTTGATTTCAACAACAGTGTTAAAACAGCAACCTTTGAGCTACATTTTCATCTTGGGGAAGAGATGTAAGTCCACAGGTTCTAAATCTGGTGAATAGGGTGGGTGCACAATAGCACAAATGTCTAAAAATATAAGAATGCTCTTGATTGAGCTGCAGCTCTGCCATGCCTTCTTTGGTCAAGGAGATGAAGACCTCTTCCGTTGTGACGACTGCTGTTTCTTATCAGGGTGTGCCTGTAGGCCCAACTCTCATCACAAGTGATGACCTTTGACATGAAGGATGGGTCATCAGCAGCACACTGATGGAGATTGTGACTGACTTTGATGCGATGTTCCTTCTGCTCAGTGGTCAGCAGATAGGGGACAAACTTGACAGAGTCATACTACATGTTCAATTCAGATGCTAGGATTGCCTGCACAGACCCATACAACAGACCAACAACATCAGCAATGTTATTGATTGTCCTCCAACGATCCCATGCACAAGCTAGTGAATTTTCTCCACATTTCCAGGGGTGACACTCATGGCAGATCACTCATCTTCCAGGAACATTCTTCTGCTTTTGAAGCATCCATGGCACTCAAAATATTGCATGTGATCCATTGTCTCATCGCCATAAGTTTTTTGAAGCATGCTCAATGACTCTGTAGCAGACTGCCCAAGTTCAATGCAAAATTTCACATTGGCTCTTTGTTCGAATTTCCTGTCCATGACAAAATTGCAGACTACAACATACATGTGATCACAGAAGCACAAACTTCACAACTTGCTAAGTAAACACAGCAATGTCACTCAACTGCCTCACAAAGGTCACTGCTAGCTCTCACTGCACATGCAACCATGTGCTGCCATCTGTTGTAGTGCTACAGAATTAGTCTGGGAGCTTCTTGATGCTACCTTGTATTCACCTGCCAAACACCGTCAAAGTCTTTAATTTCAGGTTCAACATTGCTGTTGACTAAGTTCTCAAGGATGGCAGCCTACTGGGAAGAGACATAGGTGCTCAGGTCACTAATAAATCTAGATTTATGAAAACTATTCTAGTGTTCACCATCTAAAGAAATGGAACAAAAGTGTTGAAGAAGGTAAGTGGTAATAGTCATTACCACTACCTTTGCGGTGTCAGAAGGGAGAGTAATGGGTTGATAGTTGGCAAGGTCAGAAAATTTAGGACAAACAGGGTATAGGACACACAGAAGCATGTTTCCACAGATCAAGATAGATACCTGTAGAGATAGAAAGTTCAGAGAGTTTGGTGGATAAGAGGTTGAATAAGTGGTACACAGTTTAATTGTAATAGAAGAGGTATTGTCAAGGCTGGTAGGTATTTTTGTTTGAAGTAACTGAGAGTGTTGTCTTTGCTTTTATAGCAAAGTCTGAGAAGGAAGGGAAGTGTCTATGAGCTTTTTGAGGGCTACTGAAGCTAATGGGAAGAAGGCATGAAATTATACCCAGACAAGAGACTTGGCCCAAATGCTTGCAATGGAGAGGACCCAAAGGCATCCAAGTGCTAAATTGGGTAACAGATTAAGTGTATCATGCGTAGTGGAAGTGGGGGATCTTTTTCTTTTTTTTTTTTGCAATGTATTGTGGGTTGTGTCTTTGCCTGTTCTACAACACTGCAGCTCTGCTTGGAGCAAGTTTATGAACTTTGTGTGAAGGAAGTGACATGCTTAATAAATGGTTTAACCCCTATATTATATTATAAATGAAATACACCTGTTTCTGTTCTTTGTTTACATTTGAAATCATTAACAATCTGAAGGGCTTTAAAAAGGTAGCTAACATTTTGATTAATTCATATATTAGATTGATATTTGATGAATGATTTTAATTTAAAACCAAGATTGGATTGGAAGCACTCCATCGGTTATGACGATAAGGGTTCCGGTTGATCCGAATTAACGGAACAGCCTGCTCGTGAAATTAACGTGTAAGTGGCTGAGCACTCCACAGACACGTGTATCCTTAACGTAGTTCTCGGGGATATTCAGCGTGACACAGAGAGTGACAAGGCTGGCCCTTTGAAATACAGGTACAACAGAAACAGGAAGTAAGAGTGAGAGAAAGTTGTGGTGAAAGAGTACAGCAGGGATCACCACCATCCCCTGCCGGAGCCTCGTGGAGCTTTTTAGGTGTTTTCGCTCAATAAACACTCACAACGCCCGGTCTGGGAATCGAAACCGCGATCCTATGACTGCGAGTCCGTTGCCCTAACCACTGGGCTATTGCGCCTCCTTTAAAACCAAGATGTCATGTATCACAAGGCAAATTTTACATTTGGTGGTAAGGATGAATATGGATTAAAAGTTTGGAAGAGTTTAATGAGTTTTGTGTAGGAAAGCGAGAAGCAAATATGAAGGCTTTCTGAGTTGGAGTCAGGTTAACAATACCATCTTGATAAAGTCAGAATGGTAGGAAGAGACTTATGTAAAGTTGACAGAACCCCTCTTAGTAAGACTCTAAGATGGTTTGGTCACATTCTGAGAGGTGGGAAAGCTTGAAGGCTGTTCCGTGTGCTGTAAGATGGCAATTTTTATACTTCTTCTGGTAGTTGCATATTGATATTGCTTATTCCAGCTCAGTGCCTTTGAAGTAGCCCTCTTATTAAAACATCCCAACTGTGGCCATTCCATCTTGTTTTCAGACAGTATATCCAGAACTACATTATTCAATATGTCCCTCCAGTTTCAGGATGCAAATTGTGAGTTGATTAGAATTGCATAGCTATTTCTAGTAGGTAAAGATGATCACATACAGATGTATCTATTGCCTCACCTTGGAAGCCTCTTGTTGCATTGTCAGCCCTAGTTCAGTCCTGATCAAGAAGATTATGATCAAAGTCAATCTATGACCATCCTAACTTTTTAAGGATGTGTACGGTACATTTTTTTTTTAATGCGTAATTTTATTTTTTTAAATGGGCAACATGAGACCACATAGAATCTCTAGATAGAAGACTTCCAGTTAATAAATCCAGATGTTTCCCGCCAGGTGTTGTACTTGCATCAGTGCAGAAACAGGTGATCAGTTAGAAGTTCGGTGATGGGTTTTGTTTGCACAAAAAATGTGTAGTAATGTACCCAGGAAGAATATATTAACCAGTGTGCTGTTTCAGATGGGTAAAGAGCAATGTTTTCTCTAATTTTTGGGGGTATATGAAGAAATTGACATTGTGTACAAATTTTGTCTTTGCAAAATATGTGTGCATCCATATAAGTAACCATTGCTCAAGTTTCCACAATTAAAAAAAATCCTATTTCATCTTGAAAACCTAGTGTGTGCACATTTTTGCCTTACCTAGTTGCGAAACATTTACACATGCACATACAAGTGCACAGTTTAGATGGAACAGTACAGAACTAGCAGAGCTCAAGTACCAAAGGATTTAGAGATGAGTGGCATTGCACAGTTTGAGATTATGTTGTATGCTGGTATGATTGGTCAATGTTCAGATGATTCAATGTTTGGATGTGATAAGGTTTGGCTAAAAACTAGATTTAAAAGCAAAAAATGAAGTTGAAGGTGTTTTTTCATTCATATGGAGTGGTTGGCGTTAGGAAGGGCATCCAGCTGTAGAAACATTGCCAGATAAGACCGGAGCCTGGTGCAGCCTTCTGGCTTCCCAGATCCCCAGTCGAACCGTCCAACCCATGCTAGCATGTAGAACGGACGTTAAACGATGATGATGATGATGATGATGATGATGATGATGATGATGATGATGATGATGGGCAGGTGATGATACTGACACAGATAGTTAAGAATGGTTTAAGATTTGACTACAGCATCAGAAGTATTTGTATAGGGAGTATGAGAAACAGTAATCATGAACATTAAAATAAATGACAGTTGTATGGGAGATAGCAGAAAAATATTATTGATGGTTTGGTGAATCTAAATATTGATAGAGATAACAGATGAACTTAGAGAAATAAAGACAAACATTCTGAACCTAAGTGATTACCTGAAATCCAGGTAAATTAGTTCAATAGTGAGGAGAATGAATTTAACTTCAACATATACATTGAAGTTAAACTATAGGTGCAGGAGTGGCTGTGTGGTAAGTAGCTTGCTAACCAACCACATGGTTCCGGGTTCAGTCCCACTGCGTGGCATCTTGGGCAAGTGTCTTCTGCTATAGCCCCGGGCCGACCAATGCCTTGTGAGTAGATTTGGTAGACGGAAACTGAAAGAAGCCTGTCGTATATATGTATATATATGTATATATGTATGTGTGTGTATGTGTTTGTGTGTCTGTATTTGTCCCCTTAGCATTGCTTGACAACCGATGCTGGTGTGTTTACGTCCCCGTCACTTAGCGGTTCGGCAAAAGAGACCAATAGAATAAGTACTGGGCTTACAAAGAATAAGTCCCGGGGTCGATTTGATCGACTAAAAGGCGGTGCTCCAGCATGGCCACAGTCAAATGACTGAAACAAGTAAAAGAGTAAAAGAGTATAGAATATGACGAGAACAGCAGACAGCAGAGATTGATTAGGGATAGATAACAAGGGATTGGTGTCTCATAGATTATCAAAATATTTTATTTTCATGGAATAAAAGTTTGTGATAAGGTAATATTAGAACAATGTCCATGAAATAAACAGAAGAGATGTACCATTTCTAATGATGTAATGAGATGATAATCCCAACCCATGTATAGTCCTCAAATTTATCAACGACTTCTCTCACCTTGATCAGAAAAAAAGGCAAGGCCCATGCATCTATGTGTGTGTGTGTGTGTGAGAGAGAGAGGGAGAGAGAGAGATGAGAGACAAAAGAGAGAGAGACACCAGGTGCAAGGAATTGCAAAAAGAATTAGCAATACTTGACTCAAAGTTTTATAAAAAACCCTGCTCCATCTGTAGGTTTAATATATGTATATTTCTTTACTACCCACAAGGGGCTAAACACAGAGGGGACAAACAAGGAGAGACAAAGCGATTAAGTCGATTCCATCGACCCCATTGCGTAACTGGTACTTAATTTATTGACCCCGAAAGGATGAAAGGCAAAGTCACCTCGGCGGAATTTGAACTCAGAACGTAATGGCAGACGAAATGCGGCTACGCATTTCACCCGGCATGCTACCATTTCTGCCAGCTCACCAACCATTTCACTTTGTTGAGTTCATTCAATCTAAAAGACACATACCTGGGATATACCCAAAGAGGTGTTATTAGTTTAATCACAGTCAGTCTGACTATGAAACAGATTGTACTGGTTTACATGATTACTAGTTGTGGATTATTTTTGAACTGACCTGACAAGAAGCATCTTCCCAAACATTCATGGACAGTAGTGGTCAGAATGTCTAGCTAATTTATCATTTATGTAATTTGATTTAATTATTTATACAGTGATGTTGGTGGGTCAGAGAATTGAAAACCACAACATATAGCTTACTAGTAATCTCTACTATGTATGCTTACTAGGGCCCTCTGTCACCAATAGTGGCAAATGAGGATATAGGACTATTTCCCAGTTGATAGGAAAGTATTACAAAATGTTACCTACCAACTAGGATGGGTTCCTCTTTTTTTATTTAGTGACAGTAATCTACTCAGAAATCTTTCTGCTGTGTCCACTGACAAAATGTTCTAAATTTTAGAAGGTTTTCAAACTGGAGGCCTGGACAGAAAGCTAGCAATAGTATAAGCATCACTAAGGTGTTTAATGGCCAGGTGGTGGTATTAAATCGGCATCACTGTGCTAGGCTTACCACCTAAAATTAGGCCCATCACCGAATATTGGGCCTTTCTTAATTTAGATGATATTTTATGTATTTTCTATTGTGCTTACCACCTACCATAAATACATATTATACTCCATACAAATTCTCTTTTAACTGTTTTAAGTCTCAAGTTAAATTTAATGGCCTTTTAAAGGGCCAAATAAGTTGAAAGAAGGCTTGATAATTTGAAAAGAATTCTAATGAATTAAAACAGATTTAAATAAGAAAAAAGAAATACAAATTATTTGATTGCTGTAATTTTTTTTTTTAACCCTAAGCTTTACGCTTCTCTTAGTGAAAGGAGCCTC
Source organism: Octopus sinensis (assembly GCF_006345805.1). Classification (NCBI taxonomy): domain Eukaryota; kingdom Metazoa; phylum Mollusca; class Cephalopoda; order Octopoda; family Octopodidae; genus Octopus; species Octopus sinensis. The sequence continues at coordinate 3,759,692 of NC_043010.1, read as the reverse complement.
CAAAGCTTGAGGCTCTGCGAGCTTTGAGTCCCCTAGTCCATGGCCCATATTGGTCCATACATAATTTGGTCTTCATTGTCATGAATATATAAACTGCATTTCCAATATTTATGAATTACTCTTCTTTTGCATCGTATACACTATATGAAATTCATACCTACTTACCCATAAAGTAGAAAATAAAAACACCAAATAATTTCACCTATTTAACTAATTTATACATCAGTATTATTCATTTATTTTGAGAACTAAACAGTTCAATGATGACTTTATAAAATGAGCTTCTTTGGTTCAGCTGCCTCACTCTGCTGTTTTGATAGGCCACTTAGCATTTAAACTGGCCATATTTGGCCCAAATTTTTACCTGTTTTATGTTTAAATGAGCCAGATGCAAACCCTCACATCTACCCTACAATGGCATTGCAAAAGTAAACAACCATGTCATCAAAATCTCGAAGCTACAAGACAATGCATCATTAACTCAAAACAATGTGAATAGATATGCATTACATTTGAGAGCTTGATCTGAATGCTAAAAGGTTAATCAAGAAAATCCTAAAAATGGGTGAGGATATCAAGACACAACTTGCCAAGCTAAACTTATCAACTAATGCAAACATCAGCTGAATTTGTTACATCAATAACACCAGACTCTGACCCAAGTTTATCTTTAATTCTGAGTGGATATTATTAAATTTGAAAACAAAATACAACCAGATTCTATTACAATACTACAAGAGCATAATTATTATAAAGGAAATTAATTTCTCTCGATGATTTTTTGCTGAATTCATCCATATAACTTTGGAAAAAAAAAAGCAAAACACAAACTGTTTGCTGGAAAAATGTCACTCACTGTTCAGTCCTTATTGTTATCACTCATCCATTATCCTATCTGCCCATTGCCATATCATAATACAGTTAGCTGTGGGATATGCAATGCTATGAAATAGTGTAATAGAACAACTGCCACAGTATTTCCTAGCAGAGAACAAAAAAATTAATTTCCCATTATAAACCATAATTATATTCTTGAGTGAGCTAAATATTTATGAATTTGCTGTTCAGTGAACACAAACGACACACAAGATATATGCCCCTGATGGAGAAAAAAACCCTGAAAATATCCATAATTTTTGATATCACATCTGAGTGAATATTAGTATAATTTACTCAGAGCTAGATCTACTGGAGACTTGTCATTCTAAAGTACAATGCAGTTGTTCCTTTTCCAGTAGAAGCAATGTTGTCCTTAACTTCAGTAAAACATATACCCATAAGAAACTCCTAAGCTGCCATTCTTATAGGCTGCTATTTTTCACTATTCTCTTACACAGAAAGCTTCCATTCATATCATTCTATTTTGTGTGATAATGAAACATTCCAGTTCATATTCTATCAAATCTTTATATATAAAAGAGAGGTTGTGTGGTGTCTGTCTCCTACGATTTAGATTCCTAACTACTCCCACATTTTGCGGTGCAGCTTAACCAAAACCGGGTATCTTATAGTCGTGATTCATATCGAGCCCTTCTGGGTATTAGCGCGCGTCTATGATGAGTCTACGATTTAAAAAAAAATTTACCATCATCTTTTTCCATTTTAATGCATTTTTTTCGCTATTATATAAGGGAAGTAACTCTCTAAAAATGTCTACGATGAGTCAACGATTTTAAAAAAGATTTACCATCATTTTTTTTCCATTTTAAATGCATTTTTTTGCTATTTTTTGGCTATAACTCTCTAAAAATGCTTATATAGTTATTTCCCTTACAAACCCGAGCAACGCCGGGCGATACTGCTAGTTCAATATAATTCGAGATTTCAACCATGTATCCCGCACCTTTTTCTGTATCAGCAGAAACGCCTCATGGTATGTGTCCCAACTCTCTGTGCTTTGAATTCAAATTTAACAAAGGTCTTTCATTCTTTTGAGGTTAATAAAAAACTACCAACTGAAAGTTGTGGATTTGCAGAACTATAAGAATGCTATACTATATGCTTTGCAGTGTTTGTGCTAGCTTTGTCTGTCTGAGTTCAAATCCTGCCCTGGATAGTAGACTTAATCCTTCACTTTGCTTAACCTTGTACCTTGGTGTTGTGACCTTGGTGTTGTTTAGCAGAGACACTCTATTGCAAGCATTTGGGTCCTTTTTCAGTCAGAGGATACCTCCTTCCCACCAATCTAGGTGGTCAAGAGTACTTGCTTGTAAAGGGTCAACGTGTTGCCTTCCTTCCTGACAAAAAATAAGAGAAAAATTACCCTCATAGACACTTTTAACTACATGTACTCCTAGAAAGATAATACTACTCTTCATTCCAATGTTAGTCTTCCTCATGCTAGCATTATCCATATGCATTTGGATGGAAGCACTCCGTCGGTTACAATGATGAGGGTTCCGGTTGATCCGATCAACGGAACAGCCTGCTCGTGAAATTAATGTGTAAGTGGCTGAGCACTCCACAGACACGTGTACCCTTAATGTAGTTCTCGGGGATATTCAGCGTGACACAGAGAGTGACAAGGCCGGCCCTTTGAAATACAGGTACAAGAGAAACAGGAAGTAAAAGTGAGAGAAAGTTGTGGTGAAAGAGTACAGCAGGGATCACCACCATCCCCTGCCGGAGCCTCGTGGAGCTTTTTAGGTGTTTTCGCTCAATAAACACTCACAACGCCCGGTCTGGGAATCGAAACCGCGATCCTACGACCGCGAGTCCGCTACCCTAACCACTGGGCCATTGCGCCTCCATATGCATTTAAGACACATCAAACAAAAGCTGTAGTTTCCATGAAAATTATCTCGAAACCATCCTCCAATAGGAACATGACACTAATCTCTTTCAACAGTACCAAAACAATCATTTTTACATATGCTGAAACTAGTTTGCAGTACTACATCCTCCATACTTGCATATGAAATGTGCGATCATATGTGCACATGTGTGCATCAATGTATGTATGTGTATGTGGGTGAGTGTTATTGACAATATGACTATGCATTAGTTTTGATTTTTATTAAACATTTTTTCATATTTCCATACGATAACGAATGAGACACAAAAAGAATAGCATTCCTATAACTCTCGCCTACAATACAAACTGCAATAGCAAATTTTACTGAAATCATTTCATCCAGAAGATAAGACTGGGAGGTATTGAAAAGACTTGAATGAAATGATTTTAGTAAAAGTTGTTATTGCAGTTTTTATTGTTATTAACAGAATGTAGATGAATAATAAAGAAATATATGAAAATTCCTTGATAAAAAGTTAAAACTGGAGCATAAGTATACTATCAATAACAGATTTTTTTTAAAGTAAAGTTCTTCACCAAAACAATATTATACATATATATGTCTGTGTAAGTTTGTGTGCGTATGTGTATAAATATATATGTGTGTGTGCTTGCGTGCATGTGTCCAAATAAATATCTTTCTTTTTATATACATATGATTATGTGAGCCCATATATATATATATATATATATATATATATACATACATACACACGCATACACACACTCACTCATACACACACACACACACACACACACACACACAAAACCTGTTGCAGAGTATATGATTTAGTGAAAATGAATTTCATCTCACTGCATGAGTTTCCTAACATTGTGACTTTCAGGCAAGATCTTGCCTGGAGATTGCAGTAACATGAAACTCATGAGGATAAAAAAAAAATCAGCCTAAAAGCCATATATATTCACTGTAATTCTCAAATGAAATTCAAGGAGACAAAGATTTAATGAAGGACTCAAAATATATTTATTAAAGAATATTAACTTACATGAATGTAACTGTTTCAATACATATTGTATCATATCTGAAATCAGGTGTGTCTATATTTCTGCATGTGTATTTTTATGTATGAAAATACACCCACAAATCCACACACAGATGTTTACACACAGCAGAGAGAGAACAGATGAAAGAAAGTAGCACTGACACATTTAGTTGGAGTGATAAATATTTGATAATGATCTCAGTTTCCACATTACTTAGAATTTTGTGGGTATGTAACACATCCACATCATCAGAGGTTTGGATGTGTCCTATATCTATGAAACTTTCAATAATGTGGAACTAAGTGAAACTGTTATATATATGACTCCACGACTGAATGGTGATGATGATCCAGAAATGGACTTAAGATTGAATACTAGTCAATCAATCCAGTAGGTGGAGCCTCACATTAGTGAGGTTATGTGTGTATTTGTTGTGCGGGGAGAAGCAGTGTTTTGTAAAAGTTGTCAAGAGGAAGGCACTGAAATGTTGTACATTCTCTCTTGATGAAAGCACTGAAACTTGCTGGCGTCTTGGATGCAGAGATTTTTACTGACTGCACTTGCAAAAGCAAGCAGTTTCCAAGTCTCTTTATATATACTTATATAAATTTATGTATGATAAACAAGGATCATATAACCTCAACTGCAGTATTGATTAGTCTGCCAAATGTGCATATAAGTGGGTTTGTCATGGTAGAGAGCTTTTGTTTTCTCACAAAGTTCAAGTGTTGCTGTCATTTACCTAATTCTAGTAACACCTATTCATTTGTTTAATGATTCTTGCAAGAAACTCTTAACATTCTCCTATAGACCCACATTTCAAACACATTGATTGTGTTCTCTTTAAATTTGATCAGAGTCCATGTTTCACAATCATAAATGTCATTTGGCCAAATGAACACTCACAATGACCTCCAGCCCTGTTTATGACTTGAGGTACTTTTGCTTGTCCAGTGTCATCACATTTTTCCATGGACATTCTTGCCTTGGACAGCCATGTCCTAAATTTACATGCAGTTTCAGAGATTTTGGCTCCAATATACTTGTACACTACAACTTGTTCAAGCCTCACTGCTCAGTTTGATGTTAACATTTACTTACCCTTTTCCTACTACTTTTGTTTTCATATGGCTGGGATTAAAGATCATGCATATTTGATATCTTATTGACTCTATTTATCATCTCATATTCTAGCTTCATTCTTAGTAAGTAGAGCAGTAACATCTGCATACCTTAGACTAGAAATACGCAAGATATATATTCCGATGCCATTTTCTTCCTGTGTTGCTTCTCATATTGTCCACTTAGTGTAGATGTTGAACAAACATTGAGAAAAAATACAACTCTGATGAACTCCTTTCCCATTTTTGGACATTTCTGTGTTCTTATTATTTACTTGAAGGCAGGACACTTGTTGAACGTAAAACTGCTTGATGAGTCTAATAACACAATGTGCTACATGTGGCTATAGTTTGTTTAGTCAGAGGTCTTTCTGTAGTCAGGAAAGTTTGTTAGGCTCTTGGTTTTTCCAAAATTGTGTGAGATTATACAAATGATCCCTTCAGCCACTTTTGCTTCTAAAACCTATTTCTTTACTACCCACATGGGGCTAAACACAGAGTGGACAAACAAGGGCAGACAAACGGATTAAGTCGATTAAATCAACCCCAGTGCGTAACTGGTACTTATTTAATCGACCCCGAAAGGATGAAAGGCAAAGTCGACCTTGGCAAAATTTGAACTCAGAACATAGCGGCAGACGAAATACCGCTCAGCATTTCGCCCAGTGTGCTAACGTTTCTGCCAGAAACCAACCAGTTCTTTAGCTATTTCTTGTTTGAAGAATGGTTTCAAGTGTTCTAGAATGATGATCAAAAATACTTTACTTGCATATGGTATCAGAGTAATTGTTTGATAATTCTCATACTTAAGCAAGTAAAAGAAACAGGTGGGAATTAACTCTCACATTTTGTAACTCAAGTACTATTATCTTTATTAACCTACCATTCACAAATTTGATTTACTTTGAATGTATAAAGCTAATCAACTAAATGAAATATGTCCACTGTATTATATATAAAAAAAAAACCACAACCATCATTCACAAATGAGTATTAGTTGGTAGTATGTGCTATAGTTCTGTTAATTGTTTTAGGTGCCTATGTAGTTCAGAGGAGATATAGATATTCTCTTGGCCTCCCTACTCTTGGCTCAGCAGAACATTCATGACATGACAGCCGGAATAAGAGAGATCCACACCAGCACTTACCAGGTACTCATTTCAGCATGAAATGAAGTGTCATTTTCAGAGACACATGACACCAATCAGTCCAGAATTGAATCCACAACCTTATGATCATGTACACAACACCCTAACTACAAAGCAATGTGTTTTCACTATACCACTATATCACATGATCACGTGACCGACCAGACCATCAGATGTTGTTACACATCGCTGGTCACAATGCGTTTGCATTGTTTTAGCCTTCGAATGACGCCACCCCGCTGGCTAAGCGAGCAGGCCAACAGAAGAAAGAATGAGAGAAAGAGTGGTGAAAGAGTACAGCAGGGATCACCACCCCCTGCCAGAGCCTCGTGGAGCTTTTAGGTGTTTTCGCTCAATAAACACTCACAACGCCCGGTCTGGGAATCGAAACCGTGATCCTGCGACTGCGACTCTGCTGCCCTAACCACTAGGCCATTGCGCCTCCACACCACTATATATTATGAGTATACATATCAAGGGAACACAGTCACTACGTAAGAGTCAAACCAAAATACATCAACAAGAAAATGGATGCTGCTTATTGTCAACTATGCACACGAGTTATATGCAATCAGTGTCATCAGAATAAATCAATATTAATGATGATTTCTTATATTATCGTTCCAATTTTAGAATATGTACTGCCGTAGCTAGATTTCTTATATTATCACAAAGCCATAGACATAGAGGTGAATGAATCAAATGTATAATAATAAAAACCAAACTTGGTAAGCCACTGGTATTTGTTCTCTCAATTCCCTGTGGACTAAAGGGCAAAGTTGACTTCAGCAATACAGGAACTGAAAATGAAGAGATGTAACTAAATATTGTTAGGTATTTTGTGTAGTGTTCTATAGAATCTGCAATATTCCTTTGTAATGATTCTTTTTAGATTGACATGGGGTAATAAATGTACAGGTAATTGATATAGCTAACTGATTCAACCTCAATCAATACTTAATTTGACTCAAGCAGAGTTGCAGATCTGAATGAAGAAAGAAAAACATGATAATACCACAACTCTTTAGTCCAAAACTCTACCATAACATTGCAGCAAGACAACAAATTATTGAGGAGTGCACAGTCTATAAAACTGATATTAGTTTCTGCTTAAGTCTTACACTCTCAATGCTGTAGAATGAAAGACTAAGTCCTTGGACATAGACATCAGAAATGCAAGAAATGAATACAAAATTTTTCTATACCATTCTCCCAAATCTGGCATCTGTTACCCACGGCTATAACATGAAGTAAAAATAGTATATTTCAGATATTTCTATCATAAATTATGAAAGGGTAAGTTAACAAGGAAACTTCTATGCAAGCCAGTGAGGAAACCTCTATATGGTCATTAGATCTGCTAGAAAGGGCATGAGACCTAACAATCTTAAAAGTGAAAAGATATATTCAATAATGTAGTTTTTATACATACACTATGACTGAAAACAAGATGAGATGGTCACACTTGGGACCTCTTTGCTCATAGGTTGATCACATTTTTGATATGGACTAAACAACAAAAGCATAAAAGGATGATGAAAAAGAAAGTTAACCTTGGTAATATCTGGACATTAAATATTGCAAAGCATTTTGTCCAATTATCAACCAATTCTACCAATAATAATAGTTACTTCACCAATGTTTATATGATCTCCAGTGCATCACAGAGGTTTGGCAGTGAACTAGTATACTCACAAGATTTTCCTCAAGTAGTCTTAAATTTATCAAATTCAATTTTAGACGTTACACAATTCAAGGGCACGACTGTGACATCTACTTCCCAAACACTAGGGGTAAAATTTTGACTCTTGTTAAATGATCATAATCTATCAACTCTTGAAATTTGCAGTAATGCAGCAAAGGTTAAAAATCATTAGCCAAAGATAAATGCATGCACATTTACAGACAACGCACAACTCTCTCACTCACTCACTCTTTCTTCTCTCTCTCTCTCTCTCTCTCTCTCTCTCTCTCTCTCTTCTCTCTCTCTCTCTCTCTCTCTCTCTCTAAACTTCTCTTATCAACACACAAACAGTCAACCTAGCTAAGTATAGAAGAAATATCATTAAAACTGTGTTTACTTGTGAAATGTAGTGGGAATTTTAACATTACATTTTGGCATATTTGAAGGATGTTTTTAAAAAAAAATTGGTGAATTGTTTATCTATAAATCTCAGTATTAACAGTATTTTTTTTTTACCATTACAATATGTTAAAATCTGAAAATATTTTTAGTACCTCTTTTATTGACTGCATATTGTCTCCACACAATATCAAAATGCTATCAATAATAGTACCTAACCATTAGCTGATTAGAGTAATATTCAGTTAATACTGGTTATAAGTTAATGTCCATGGCAGTAACTTAGCTAGCAATAGATAACAGCAGTGAGGTTACTTAGACTATTTATGGTGCAACACAAACATAGTCACCATAGTAACCAAACCATCCTGATTGGAGCAATGCACTCTTGATGAGGCCATAAATACCTCAGACTCATATATGTATTTAAAAAATCATTCAAGACTAAGTCAGTCGAGATAAAAACTTTCAATACCAACAATATCACATCTGTAACCTTTTGACATTACAAGTTGAATACTAGATTTGAATAACAACTTTTGATATTTTTATAACAATCAAATATAATCAATAAGTCTTTCTTTACTAATGTAAGGTTAAGGTTCAAATATTCAGCAATATTTATTTTTATCAGATACATTCATTACAAAACCTTTCACAATACTAATGAAATTAATTGGGTTATTTAATCAATATGTTTGTCCAGTAGTAAAATCAAATATATAATAGCTAATTTTCTATAAATAGACTACAAGTACAAAAGCTAAAATAGTACTCATTAAGTCAATAACAAAATAAGTTTGCCAAAGTTTTTGTTTTTTAATCATTAACAGTTGTGGGAAGAAGCTAAATCTTCCCAAAGGATCACACAAGCCCAGCTACCCAATGTTATTCTTATGCTCACGTGCCTGAAATTATGTAATTTCTAGTTTTAGATAGGATAAATCACCTTGAAAGATTACCAACTTCCAAGCAAGGTTATGATTCTCAAAATATCAATAAAATTACTTCTGACACTATTATTATAAGATATAAAATTTCATTGTAAAAGATTAAAATAAATTGCTCAGAAATTGCTTGTAATATTTTGAACTTTCATTTTCTTCTTAGGTATACTTCCAAACTAAAGGTGCTTGATTGGCACTAATCCAATTGAACAATATTCCTTTATTTATGAAATCAATAAAGACACTAATTATTCCACATACTAATTCTAAAAATGTTTCAGTAAGCACATTTCTAATATACTGTCAACTGACACCTAATACAGATAAAATTTTTCCAACATACATCATTGAATGTCTTGTGAACACTAAAATAAAACAGTAATTAGATTAAAATTTCAAGAATATTTAACAATATTCATAAGAAGAATACTGTCAATAAAACTGATAGAAGAGTGGTCTTATCTATAAATGAGAAAATCAATAATCCCCTCTGCCCATGTTATTGATTCTTTATTCTGAGACATAGATCTGTATTTCTCGGACTCTCATACTGACTACTCGAAATTTTAACTGAGATATTTCATAATCAATATCTATGTATGAATCTATGCTAAGATAAGCAAGAGAGAAAAGACTAAAATAACTGAATTTTTAGCTTCTTTAAATAAATAGAATTTTTCTTTTTCCATTCTAAGATAACTTTGGTAAATTTTTTTTAGAAATATTGATTTTTTTTAGCTTTCATTTATTTGTTTTCAATAAACAGTTAAAGTAAATTTCACTACCTTCTAGTATGAATTAAAGAGCAAGTTTAATATGTATACATATATGTATTATACAGTGTTTATAGGATTATATGTGACTCATCACTTCATTAAATCTACTTCTTTACAGCAGGAATCAGAGGCAGAGTTTCCGTTTCCCTTCCATGGGAACCATAAACAGCCTGTCATTGGCTGCCGCAGACGTTACATACACACTATATTTGATAGAATTACAGACCTCACTCTCATACCTACACAACTTCATATACAAAGACACTCAGTTCTGCCTGCACACAACAGCAGCAGTAAAGATATAACTCTACAGCAGGATACACATCTCAATTAATGACACATTGAAGACTATTTACCTTCTTTGGTAAGTGCTTAATTCATTTTAATTTATAATATTACTACCAAAACCCATTGTGTGAATATAGACATTTCAATATTCATTTTCTAAGTATTGTTCTCAGTTATGGAAATCATAAACAAAAACAAAAAAAACAACAATATTAGTTCTTTATCTATTTTTAGAATTTACTTACAATTAATTGTGCTAAATCATATAATATATTTCAGAAATGATGCAGTATTATATATTGTTTGGCAAATCACTTTTACATTTTTGGAAGTGTACTGACACACATGCACACATACACACACTGACATATACATAAATACACAAAAA
>NC_043010.1:3719142-3746642 GCF_006345805.1 Octopus sinensis | reverse complement strand
ATTTAGGCAGGTTTTCTAAGGATAGATGCTCTTCCTATCACCAAGCCTCTTCTCTTTCAGTGAAAGGTTATATTTCCCCATTGATAGATGTTTTCCATGTAAGACAGGAATGAACAATGCTGCTTTTATGATGGCGATATTAGTTAACAACATCACGTGATGCAAAGACATTGTTACAAAGATACACACACACACAAGTATATACATGTGTGTATGTGTGCATGTGTGTATGTGTTTGTGAGTGTGCATACATATATAAACATATACCAAGCTTGTTGCAGTTTCCTTTTCCCAAATCCACTTTCAAGGCTTTGGTTGTCACAGGGCCATACAAGAAAACTCTTGCCCAATGAGTTATGTAGTGAAACTGAACCCGAAACCACATGTTTGAGAAGAAAGATTCTCAACAACACCAACAGGACTACTTTGCTTGGAAGTAGGTGAGATCTGGTAACGTGGTAACAGGAAGGGCACTGAGTTGTAGAAAATCTGCCCCAATGAATCCATTAAACCATCCAAGTGCGGAAAGCGGAAAGTGGACACATATAGGTATACATAGTCATACACACACATACATATCTAATTATGTATAAATATAACTTATGTATAAATATAACTTATGTATAAATATAACTTAATAGAACACCTATGTGGTGTTATTAAGTTAGTCACTGGTTGGGCAAAAAATGGCCAAAACATATCTAATTCATCTACGTTTTATACACACACTCATGCACAAATATGTGTGTGTGTGTGTGTGTGTGTGTGTATGTGTGTGTGTGTGTGTCTGTCTGTCTGTCTGTGTCTGTGTGAGTGTGTGCATGCACACGTGCACACATGAAGTGAATTAGGAGAGTTGTTGAAGCATTGGTGGTAATTTTCCCACACTGAAATTCCATTGACAAGTATTAATCCAATGCAGTTGATTACCTGAACTGTAAGAATGTTGGACAAAATACCTTGTTGTATTTGTTTCAGCTCATTGTATTCTAAATTGAAATCCTGCTAAGGTCTTCCTGAGTGATAGATATAATCTGTCACATGCTTTCACATCACCAGCTAGCATTCTGAGTTCTTTCCATGTGACCCACTCTATTTCTCTGAGTTTCAGATCAGATCTTTCATTTGAGGATACCTTCCACCCTATCTCTTGCCAGGGTCTGGGCAGCTGTAAAAGGTTATGGGTACTGCCTCCACTCTGGCTAAAAGATAATATTATAGGTGTGTATACACACACACTCTCACATATATTTTCAATGCATGAATGTGTATATATACACCACAGATACACACACACACACACATACACACACATATATATATACACATACACACACATATATATATACACATACACACATACATGCACTCATAGACACATCAGATATGCATGCACACATGTGTGTATATAATATATATGTGTGTGTGTGGTGTGTGTGTGTGTGTGTGTGTATTATATATACACACACACATATTTACAAACACACATAAATATAGCTATATATGTATCAATACAGATATATACACACATTTTTAGCATACGTACATACACACACATAAACGCATGCATATAATCACAAAAACACACCCCAACACACACATCCATTTTCATATAAATAGATAACTTAGCAAATCAATTGATACACATATAAACGACTACATTTCAAAATTGCATAAATATTATTGAAGCCAAATTAATTTTTCTTTTATTTAATACTTAGCAAAATTACATTTTCCTAAATACACCCAGAATATTAAAGATTAATGGTTTTATTAATTATTTAAAGAAAATATGTTCTCTTTCTCTATAGTGTATACACACACTCACACACACATATTTTACATGTATGTGTGTATGTCAGTATTCTTTTAAATATTTTCCTTTCTATATAATATGAACATTGTTTGTCAGCTTGTCTATATCTGAAGCAAATTTTATGATATATTGCTCTTATATTAATTTGTTTTCTCATTAGAATAATACTTGCAGTTTTGAGAAAATGGCTTCAGTTTTCCAAACTAGTTTAAATGTGTTCATTTAATTGCATGCAAACTGTCAGCAAAGCTTGCTGTAGAGATAAATTTTATCTTATATCAGAAGCTGTTGTTGTAGTTGATGTGCATTTTATTTTATTTATTTTTTTAATTTCTTATATTAAGCCAGCAAGATTTGCTAAGAATCTACTCTCCTAGTTGGCTACTTTATCTCACCTTTTCTCTGCTGCTCATTCTATTTCTCACTCTATTTTCTCTACTAGCCTGAGGAAATGGTAGCTCTTAACTAGATTTTGCCACTACTGCAGATAAGGAAATATTAAATTGCTTTAATCAATGATAATGGATTTAGCTTTTCAGAATAGTAGCTTTTAACATTTCTATTTTTACTACTAATTGCTTACACTCAAGCATTTTCTTACATCTTGCACATTTAGGAAATTTATTTAATAATGGATTGGATAAAAGATAGAGAAAGATATATTCGAATTTATGCAATGATTACACATACACACACACACGCACACACACACACTCACACACACACACACACACTCACACACTCACACACACACACACACACACACACACACACACACACACACACACACACACACACACACATATATGTATAACATTATTGCATGCATTATTTTAAGCTACCATATATATTATTATTTAGACTGCTATTTCTCAAAGGAATAGCTAATTTATTTTGTTGTTCAGACAAAGTAGATTTTACATTTCTACCAGAGGCCATTCAGCATTATTTAACATTTTCATTTTAGAAAAATATTTATGATGCAAAATTAAAACTACTTAAAGACTCCAAATGAAGATAAATATAATTTATTGTCTTCGTATAATCAATACAAATATAATGATTTTATTCTAAATAATATAAACATTTTATTTCAGATGTATTCATGCTTCTTCCTCAAGATACAAATTTATAGATGAGAACATGTTAACTCAAGTATATGTGCTATTATTTATTCTGGAAACATCCCTATGTGTAGATCTTGTCTACCGTATAGATGAAGAGAGCAACCCAAGAACTTTTGTTGGCGATATTGCAGCAGACACAAAATTATTAAGCAACATATCTCCAAAGGATGACAGCAATATTTGGTTCAGTCAGCTTCACCAAGGGAATACTAACAACTCACAGTTGTTCAATGTTGCCAAATCAGGCAAATTATACACAGCTCAAAGACTAGATGCAGAAACTCTTTGTAAATCCAATGTAGAATGTTTCAAAATGGTAGATGTAGCAGTCCAGCAAGAAAAATCCTTTATAAGGATACTGGAGGTAAAAATAGTTATTGAAGATGTAAATGATAACAAGCCAGAATTTCCAAGTAAACAAATTAACCTGACATTCGATGAAACTGATGGCAAAGGAACAAAAAAATCTATACCTAATGCCATAGACAAAGATGTAGGTATACAAAATTCACAAATAACATATTTACTAAAGAACAATAATGATGGTCTTTTCACATTATCAGTTTCAAAAAATATGGATGGTACATCCAAACTCGGTATTATTTTACAAAAGAAACTTGACAGAGAAAAACAAGATTCTTATCAGCTTCAAGTTATTGCAAAAGATGGAGGCCATCCCCCTAGAGAAGGTGTTCTTAATCTCCAAATATCAGTTCGAGATGAAAATGACAACTCTCCAGTCTTCTCCCAAAATATTTACAATGTTTCTATTAAAAATGGTTATCAAAGATCAATGCCTATAGTCACTTTAACTACAACTGATTTGGATGCTGGTGAAAATGGCAAAGTAATGTACAAATTCAGTCCCAAAACATCAGAGAGTGCCAGAGCCTATTTTAAATTAAATGAATCAACAGGAGAAATCTGGGTGGTGCAAAAGTTTCCAACAGGTTCAAAGAAGGTATATAAATTGTTTGTTAAAGCAAAGGATGGTGGTAATCCTTCCTTGGGTTCAGTTGCTCTGGTTTTAGTTAATATAAATAATCAAGAGAACAACCCTCCTGATATAGATATGAATTTTATAGCAAAATCACCAGAAAATTTGCCAAGCATTTCAGAGGGTGTAAAAGTTGGTAGTTTTATTGCTTATGTAAAGGTCACGGATGATAATGAAGTTTCTTGTTATATTAATCACGATCACTTTCAACTTCAGGCTCTTGCACGTAAAAAGTATAAAGTTGTTATTAAGAAAACAGTTGACAGAGAAGTAGAAAACCACATAGATTTTACCATCACATGTGAAGACAAAGGATCTCCACCATTAAAAACTGAGAAACGATTTTCAGTGCAAGTATCAGATGTTAATGATGTACAACCAACATTTACTAAAGATACTTTTGAATTTTTAACCTATGAAAATGAAAATAGAAATTTTCCAGTAGGCTTCATCAATGCAACTGACCCTGATCTTGGATCAGGAGGTGAATTATCTTATTTTCTTATAAGCAGAGATGGGAGTGTTCTTCCCTTTAAAATCTCTCATTTAGGATTCATATCAACTACTCAGTCTTTAGACCGTGAACAACATGACATTTACAGATTTAAAGTGTTAGTAAAAGATAACGGTAGACCATCTCTTAACAACACAGCTAACGTTGTTGTTGAAGTTATGGATAAAAATGATAATACTCCCTATTTTACTTTCCCTAGTGTTAACCCTTTCAATCTAGATTTCCATCACCATCCACAGAGTAACAGTGATATTACAACATTAAGAGCCTCCGACAGAGACAAACATGTTAATGCCTTCCTCAGGTATGAAATACTTGGAGGCAATGACAAACAGTTATTTAAAGTTAACCCTTACTCAGGAGTTTTGTCATTCTCTCGTACAGTTTACCAAAATGATGCTGGATCATATAATCTAAAATTAGCTGTCAAAGATAATGGTACACCAGTTTTATCAGCAACCACTACACTGTCTTTGACACTAACTGTTAGCAATACAACAGCCAAAATGTACACAGCTGAAGACACAGAATCAGACAACAGAATACATATTAACTTGATGATTATTATAGTAGTAGCAGCAGTGATAGTTTCTGTTGCTATTGTAGTTTCTGTAATTGTTTGTGTTGTTCATAAAAGAAATCAAAAAGAAAACCATTATGGTGCTACTCAAGACTTTGTTGGTGAGAGAAGGCCATCAGGATACGTTTGTGAACAAGACTCTCCAAAATATGATGTTCCTATAACTATTTTATCAGATCCAAAGCAAATGAGAAATTCTAAAACAACTCTTTTAAGAAGAGAACCTCAGTCCATGTACAAACCTGGACAGAGCTGGAAAGGATCATCATTAGGAGTACAACTTCATAGTATTACACCAGAAGCATACCAAGTAAGTTTCTTAAATTTTGTCACAGTTCTCTACAGTTGATTGTTTATAAAATGCTATTGGCTAGTATTGATATATTCATTTATTTGTTTCTAACAATGAACTGCATAATAATAATAGTTATAATTAGAAATAAATGATATATAAAATAAGTAAAAATCTTACACTGTATTTCTTTATTTGCTATTTTCATTATTATATCTGTTATATCTTAATTCAACATCTGTAAACTATCTAATTTGAAAAAAAAATGACTATAATGTAAAACGTTTCTGGTAATGTAAGTTTATGAAAAAAGAGATTCCAATTAAATTTACATTTAAATGAAATTGTTTATGTCTGAGAATATAAGGTAGGGTTGTCATGTGTTATTAGTCTATTAGTCTACTCACAGTCTCAATCTTGCTAAAACATTTTTGGAAGCATGTTCTTTGTTATCTTTGTTTTATATTGACACTCAATCATTTTTAATCTGAAAATTCTTTCAACAATATTTAAAGAAAATACATTTAGTCATACATTATTCATTTTAAAGCTATACATACTACCTATGCAAAATATACTTGTATGCAGCAATGCTTTCCAGACATCATTTATCTAACAAATTCTGCTTCTTCCCATTCCCTAAAATTTTATGACAATTTCTTCAGAATATTCATATTCAGCTGACAAGCTTTTAGATATGTCTAAACATGTTCACTATTAAAACATCTACATGCAATATCTTTATTGTTGAGACATTCGCATGCAATTGGTGGGTGAATACATTTATTCATATCATGATTGCTGTAGATCACTGCTAAGTATTCCAATCAATTATAAAATATATAGCAGCAAAGTTTTACACAAACATTCATATCTTGTTTTATTAATTCTAATTTAAAGTCATCAGTTTCCATCACTAAGAAAAAAAAGAAGAAAACACTATCATTCGTATTTCATATGTTTCTTATCTCAATTTTCAACTCATTGGTATCTTCTATCTATCATAATCAAGAGATAATTGTAACATAATTGTATCATGATTTTGTAAATTCCATTCAAGACATTCATTCTGGCAATATTTTCCCTATTATACTTGCTATGAAACAAATAGCTACAAGATGTGACACTTTGTTGACAGTTTTATACAGGATTCATTTACATAAAATCAAATATCTTTAAATGGGGTGGGAGTGGGGCACCTAAGAGCTGGTATTTAACTCTAGTTTAATGACATAAACAAAAAGAGATAAATCTTTCTCTGAACAGGATACTACTATATCATCAGTAACATTCCTAGATGATTTAGTACCAACTTCAAACAGCTACAGATCTGAGACAATATAGATTACTCTACAAAAAAAAAACCACAACAAAATAGAAGCAAGTAGTTCATCACCTTAGCCATTCAGTAATCTTGCCTCTACAAAATTCATTTAAGATTTATTGACTTATAAATCCAATAACTGTAATAGTTATTCATGTTGGTTAGTGGAATTCAACTAAGGTTTAATCATTGTCTCTAAGATTGAGGATAGGGGATATGCCATAAGGGTTATGATTACCAACCAAATATATGCACTAACATCACAAGTACCCCAAAAGAAATGAAACTGCTACAGAGGTCAGGCAGCCAAAAGTCATGGGGTATTAAGAAATTCTTTACCCAGCAGTGAAAGAGAAAAAGCTGATTTTATTGATTATTTGATTGAGTGAATCTAGGTAGTAAGGGTTTAACAACAAACAGGAAGATGAAATCCTAGATAAAAAATTTCAGAAAAGGGGACATACTGATTTTGAAATTCATTTGACAGAGAATATATATAAATACTATTTATTTGGAAGTTATTGATTCCTCAGATAGATCATAATCTTTATTGAAGATAATTTCATTTTAAGTATATAGTAGTTGTGGAAGCACGTGGCTTAGTGGTTAGGGTGTCAGCATTATGATCGTAAGATTGTGGTTTTGATTCCTGGACCAGGTGATGCGTTGTGTTCTTGAGCAAAACACTTCATTTCACGTTGCTCCAGTCCACTCAGCTGGCAAAAATGAGTAACGCTGTGATGGACTGGTGTCCCATCCAGCTGAAGAACACATAGGCCACTGAAACCAGGAAACCGGGCCCGTGAGCCTGGCTAGGCTTTAAAAGGACGCATTTATTTTTATTTTTATACAGTAGTTATCATTTAAGAATAGTAGTAAAAGAATGAGAGAAAGATTTTACATGAGTAGATGTACAAAAGTAAGATCTCTTTATTTTTCACCCAGTTTTATAATATATTGCGATACAGGTATAACAAGTGATTTTTTAAAAATAAAGCTACAATGGTTTGTAAAATGTTTAAGAAAAAGGAGGTTATTTTTTATAGTGCTAGTGATACAAAACCTAAATAGGTTTCCATAGATTTACGTGTTATATCAGGAGATTTGGCTCCATGATTAGTTGGTAATAGAATGATAAAGAATATTGATGTTATTCTTTAATGAATTTTAGGTACCGAGATTGATTTAGGTAAATAGGAAGTAAGTAAAACCCTATATCACAATTATTTGGCAATTTAAACATTGCCTGAAGGTCGTAATGTTCAGAGCTATTTTGAAATTAAAAAGAATATGATAAAAATCTTATGTAAAGATAAATTGAAAGAGAAATCATTGGAAAATTATAAAGAGAGTTTGTGTTAAGTGAATAGTTAATTGATTACTTGGAAGAAAACTGTGTGAGATAAATTTGTAATTTCACAGACTAATATGGAAGTAAGGTTTAGGGAAAGCTCTATAAATAGACACAACACGATATTGCCTTCATATGAAGTTGAATATCTCATTAAGTTCCTCACAAAAGTAAAATGTTCTCAAGATATATCAACCTACACAACTACTCAAACATTGCTCCGCTTTAAATAACTATACACCACTAACATACCACTGAAAAATTAATGTGAAAGCAATTCAATTGGATTTTCCACAAACATTATGTAAATGAGCTCTTTTCCTGCATTACACTAAAAACAAATTACTGAAGCCAAGTTGCCATCTTCAATAACTTTGAACAATACTACTTATAACTTTCATTAATTCCCTCTGCACAAAGAGTTACTAAATATAGCTCATACTTATTGGCTTTCTCCCAATTTTATAAATCTCAATCCATCAAAATGAAAATAAAAATTTTGCTTTTGATACTGTTTAATTTGAGAGATGAAGAGTATACTTCTTTCTTCTTTTTATCAATAAAAGACAATATAAAGAAAAGAAATCTTATTTATATAAATGGGCACAGTTTATTTTTCTAATCTATCAGATTAGTTTAACTGGAAAATTAACATCAAAATAAAGTATTCTAGCAAAATTTTAAAATTCTAAGTCACAGAGACTAGCAAAGTCAAAATTTTGCCAGAAACTGAAATTAAACTTGCTATACTTTCCTTCAGTATCATATATTGCTTAAAATCATTTGATCCAATATTGATCTAAGATCTTTTACATTTATTACAGTAACTCAAAATTGCTATTAAAATATGAAAAAGACTTAGGTAAACACAGAAAAAATTATTCAGCGATATTTTACTTCTGAGGTATTTTGAGTAACGATAAAAATAATAGAATATTTGGTTGTTCTTAACTGGCATATGAGTGAAGGGACAATGACCCTTTCAGTGAGGAGATGATGTAATATAAATAATATCTGGCAAAAACTATGGCTCTTAATACAATGAGACTGAATTTTCTTTAAAGCTCTAAGTTTTCAACAATTTTTTAACTAAAGAAGGATACAAAAGAATGGTCATAATTTACTTGCTGTTCTCATTAAGTTATTAATTATTTGGCTTCTACATAAACTTTTGCATAACAAATATTTCATTAAAGATAGATTTGGCCAACTCATATTTTAGGCCTGGTTATAAATTACAAATCTATGAATTTAGAAGTTCACAGCAACTAATAAGATGCAGTTTAAATTAATGAAAATATTGCTCTTTAATATTTTATACATAGTTTTATTACAGACATAAAATAATTTTCATTTCTAACTTTGAATTAATAGAGTAAAATAATCAAACATGAGCTGACATCAAACATGATATAGTCAGTTTTGTTTGAAGTAAAATTTAATGAAAGTTAAGGTAGTGAAAAAAAAAGACACATCGAAAACAATATTCAAGATCAATAAATACGCACAACAATTACATAAAAAAGTATAGCAACAAAAACAATAATTCCAAACTTTATCTCACAATATATGAATCCACACTTATATAAATGAAAAATGTGTTTTTCTTACATAAACTATTGGCAATTATGAGATCTCAAATATTGTAGCATATGCACAATTAGTGTTTTTTTTTGTTTTGTTGTTTTTGTCTTTTTTTTTTTTGTTCGGTTTGCTAGGTACAGGGTAACTTACAAGATTTTGCAATGACTTGTGCTGTTGGCAAAAATCAACAACATATGGTTATGTCCCCTGACCGTTTCAGTGAGATGTCAACGATGTCTTCTGTAACTGACAGTGGACATGGCTGCAGTGAAGCAAGCACTGCGCACTATGAAACTTTACCTGGTAAGTAAATGAGAAAGACTCACTGCTTTAAAATATCATTATATTATAATCATTTAAAAGTTTCTTGTTCTCCTCCAAATTTATTCATTTACAAATGATAGAACAACTTCAGCTTGTAATGAAATTTTTAATTTTTTACAAAAGAAACATTTACTTTCATAAATTGAATTATTTATCTATTTATCATTATTAAGATGACAAACTATCAGAATAGTTAGAGCACCAGAAAAATGTTTTACAGTATTTGTTTTAGATCTTTACATTCTGAGTTCAAATCTCATAGAGGTCAACTTTGCCTTTCATCCTTTTGGGGTTGATAAAATAAGTGCCAGTCATGTACTGGAGTGAATGTAATAGACTTTAACCCTCTGCTAAAAATTTGTGCCTAAATTAGAAAGAATCATTATTATTATTACTATTATTATTCTTATTAGAAGTAGTAGTAGTAGTGATGATGGTGGTGGAAGCAGTAGCATAAAGGGCAATGGCGTGGCAGACCCATTAGAGCACTGAAGTAAATGCATTGCTGTATTCCTTCTGGCTCTTTATGTTCACAGTTCAAATCCCACCAATGTCAACTTTGACTCCAGTGTCAATAAAATAAGGTACTAGACAAGTACTGGTATTGATGGTATTTCAAGCCACATAGATAATTTCAAATTTCAAGCCATGTGCCTATACCAGAAGCAACTGAGCTGGCAGAATCATCTGAGTATCCGAATAATGCTTTGCAGCATTTCTTTTGACTCTCCTTGTTCAGATTTAAATTCCCACAAGGATCAGCTTTGTCTTTCATCCCTCATGGTTGATAAAATACCAGTCAAGTAATCAACTGGTCCCCACCCTTCAGGATTACTGGCCTCATGCCTAAATAAAAAAAACCTTCTTAATAAAAGGAGCATGAAATGGTAGAATCACTAAAATGTTGGAGAAAATATTTTGTGGTTTTTGTTCCTGGTCTCTACATCCTGTGTTAAAATCCTAAAAGACCAATTTTGCCATCGATCCTTTTCCGATCGATGAAACAATGTACTATGAAGTACTAGGTTCAATATAATCAACAAACTCACTCTCTCTCTCTTCCTCTCTCTCTCTCTCCAAAACTACATTATTGTGCCTAAATTAGAAAAAATTATTAAGGATGATAGAATGGCAGAGTCATTGTAGCTTAAAAAAAAATAAGCCTTGTGGTATCTATTCCAGGTTTGCTCAAATCATAATGTCAGCCTTGCCTTTTGTCTCTTAAGAGTTGATAAAATAAAACAACAGTGATTTCCTAGGGTCACAAAAAATTTTGCCTATATAATAAACATTATTATTATTGTTATTGTTGTTCTTGTTGTTGGTGGTGATGTAGTTGTTGTTATGTTGAAGCTTATCAGTAAGAAATAAATCCATTAAATTTGTATTTAAAATTTTGTCCTAATTATAAGTAAGAATTAATGTGAATTATTTAAAAATAATAATAGAGTAATGATACATGGATACAAGCCAATTGTTATATGTCTACATTTTAGTACTGATGGGAAAATGTTTTGGACCGTTAGCTCCGGCTCTACCATCATTTAAGTACTTTTGTAAACACTAACTTTTGATAGTTTTGGTCTCTGTTCATTGTCAGGTACATGTTTGGATGGGGATTGAACTAATGAGCATTTACTTCACAGCAGATTTAAACTTCCTTAGCTATGTGACCTAACAGGTTGATACCAGTTGGGTAATGGATGTTCTTCAGTCTAATCCATTCTAAGTAAATGTAGATAAACTTATAAATATGCAACTTAATGATGAAAAGAGACCAGTCCATTCAAAATGCAGTGTTTTACAGAAGAAAAAAAAAGAAAACAAGGTTAACAATCTTCAAAATTTTCCCATCAAGCTAATTGTATTTTTTTCTTACATTGTTCTTATGCAGGCCTCAAATCTTCTCTTCAAGAAAATACCCCTAACACAGGCAGGAAGTCCTTACCACAGACAATGAGTAAACCAAAAGGTACCAATCCTAGGTCTTCCTATCGACTTAAAACTAATCTTTTTACTCAAGGCAATAATATAGTAAACCTAAAAAGCACACAAGCAGATAACACCAACCCTAACTTTCCACAATCTCAGCCCTGGGATCTACCAACAAAGAACAGTTTCACTTCTTATAACAAAACTTTGCACAAAGCCAAAGAACTCTGCTCGTGAAACTTTTAGAAGTTAGTTTTCAATTTTATGCTTCAGGATATTACTGATAAATCATTTGTAGAAAGTTTTCATGATATTTATATAATATTAAATTTTTTGACACACACACAAAAACCATATTTTTATTTTCATTCCTAAAAGCAAACTTTAAATGCTATTTATTCGTATTTATTTATGTTTTCAAATGTCTAAGGGTAAAAATACATACACAATGAAATGAATGAGTACTTATAGATTATTGGTTGACATAAAATTTAAACACATCTTTTCAAATTTTACAATATTTATCTACTATGGATTTATATAGAATATTAACCACGATTCCTAGCTGCCAAATATCCTTCAAATTACACCCTACTCTCTTAAAGAATGCATTGGATAATGTAGTCTTAGAGTCTATATATATATGATTTTGAAAAAAATATTATGAGATGGTCAGCACTGTATTTGCTCAATCGAGGCTGATCTGGGACTAAACAACAACTGTAACATCAACTATATTGATTTTTGCTTAACTTGTCAGATATATATATATTAATATTGATACTTAAGCTAACTGACTTATACATATTCTGAAACTTATTACATTACACACAACCTAAAAACTAAAATACTAAATTTATTGTTAGAAAAAGTTGAAGTGTTCATGCATTCCATTTTAGAAGAGAAGTCACGAAATTTATTAAATGTTAGCTTTTCTGTAACGTAATTTATTATTTGAAGCTAAAAACAAAATAAGTGAAAAAAAATGTGATTGAACATAATGAATGGAAAAGAAAATTAATGAATTGAGTGTAAAACAAAAGAGAAAGAAAATTATTTTTTTAAGTAACTAAAGTGAGAAAAATATTTTTGATAAGCATTAATATTTAGTATGTGTATGTAGAGAAAAAGAAGAATCACACAAGATATATTTTCATACATATATCTACTAATAAACTGGTTTAATATAAAGCTGGGACTTTTCAAAGAGAATATAGTTGGGTGTGTATGTAAGTATGTGTATATGTGTAAAAAATATATATATATACATATATAGTTATACACACATACACATATAGTGTAAATGTGCATATATTCACATTAAATATCTCAGTAAAAGAAGTGCTAGGTGAAACTCATATATGAAACAGGATCACTTATAGAAAGTTTCCATGAAACAGAAATTCTAAGAGCATCCCATTTTTCATCACACAAAGCTGAAAAACTTCCATATTGGATCATTTCTTGCTCTTGAGATAATACATAAAGTAACTTACAATAGATATGTACAGACCATCCTTTGAATATCTTGTTTGCGAATATAAGGAATATGCCCACATCAGGTAATTTTTTTTCTTCATTCTTCTTGAACTCATATTTAAAGTTTTAAAGTAACATAACTTCTATTTTTGAAATTTATTCAAAAAATAAAATTAACCAAACTGAACCAGAAAATTGCTGTAGCTCAAGATTGATATTCAATGTTACTTATTTTCGGTGAAAGAAAAATAACTGACTTGATTAATTTCAAATATTCATATATTGAATAACATCAACATTTTCATCCCCCGTAACTACCATCTTCAATATCATCATCATCAACATCATCATCATCTTCTGAATGAATATATGTCATTGTGACTCACCACTTCAGAAAAGAATAACAAAGTATGGATATATATGTATGGTTTATATATATGCAGCAAAGACAGGGATAAGAATATTACTACTAATTAAGATAGTCATGAAAGAACATTTTTAATAGTTATTATTATAATAAAGATCGTTGTTTCTAATAGATGATATTTTTTAGAAACAATCATCATCATCATCATCACTACCAGGGATCATCACCACCACCATCATCATCATCGCCACCACTAACACTACCAATATCAGAATTGCTATTTTGTACAAATATTTAAGATTTGCATCTTCTTTCTTTAATATCATAATTATCAGAATAATTTACATCACAATCACGACTGTAATATTCCTTGCTCCAACACATACCTGCATTTAGAGTACATCAAAACTTCACACCCACTCATGGAGCAGTATTCTCTGAGAGTCCATGAGATGTAATAACAAGCTATGCTGTGAAAAACACAATACAAAGTATCCTTACCATTTTATAACAGAGTTCTTTCATATTGTGCATTTTTACTATCACTTGATTGATAACTGAACATCAGTTAATATATTTATGTATATACATACTTGTTACATATATATGTGCATGTGTGTGTCTGTACACAAGCATATAAACATGTATCATCATCTTTTATATAGATATTCTATATCAACATATCTTTATATATAAAAGTGAAGTTGTGTGTCTGTCTACTATGATTTAGATTCCTAACTACTCCAACATTTTGCGGTGCAGTTTAACAAAAACCGGGTATCTTATAGTTGTGATTCATATCAAGCCCTTCTGGGTATTAGCGCACGTCTACGATGAGTCTACGATTTTAAAAATAATTTACCATAATTTTTTCCATTTTAATGCATTTTTCGCTATTATATAAGGGAAGTAACTCTCTAAAAATGCCTACGATGAGTCAACGATTTAAAAAAAATTTACCATAATTTTTTCCATTTTAATGCATTTTTCGCTATTATATAAGGGAAGTAACTCTCTAAAAATGCCTACGATGAGTCAACGATTTAAAAAAAATTTACCATAATTTTTTTCCCATTTTTAATGCATTTTTTTGCTATTTTTGGCTATAACTCTCTAAAAATGCTTTATAGTTATTTCCCTTACAAATCCGAGCAACGCCGGGCGATACTGCTAGTTTATACATATTTTTTTTAGTTTTTCCAATATATACATATATATTTATTATTCTTTTGTTTTTTCTCTCTTCCCTTATTATTCTTCTACCTCCCCTTCACAGTTCTCTGTCTGTCACTCTCTCTCCCTCACTCTTCCTCTTTTGCTCACATGGCTCCCACGTGACCATCAGCCATCTTTCTTTCTTTTCCTAACTTGTGTTTCTTTCTTTCTCTACATGTTGTTTTCTGTCTCCTGTCCAAGCTTCATTTACACGTTCACCACCACAACCTCGTTTAGGCTTAGCAGCCCTTCCTGCTTGTTTTCACTGTCCTGTTTGTGTTAGCAATTTTGACCCTCCGCAAAAAATCCCAAATTTTATTTAATTTGCTTTGCAGGAGCAAATGTTTCATCAAAAGCATATCTTCTTGTTAAATGCTCGAAATATGAGAGCAGAGAAACAGCCAACAACTGATGAACACTCGCTGTTCGAAAAAATAGTTCATATTCCATGTATTCGTCGTACTTCGTATCTTTGTTGTACACGTCGCGTGACGTCCTGTGCCCATATATGCATATATATATGTTTAGATGTAAGTATGTACATATACGTATGTATATATGCATATTCATTTATATTATTATATATTTACATATATATATATACAAATACATATATATGTATATATATATTAAACACATATATGTATATTTATATATATTTTCTTTTTAGTTTTTCACATATATACATATATATATATATATACAGATATACATACATATATATATATTTATGTAAATGTATATATATATTATATTTATGTTTAATATATATATCATCATTTATCATCATCATTTAGCATGGAAAACGGACGCTAAATGATGATGATAATGATGATATATATATTAAACATAAATATATATATATATACATTTACATAAATATATATATATGTATGTATATCTGTATATATATATATATATATATATATATATGTATATATATATATGTATGTATCTATGTATGTATGTATGTATATATATATATATGCATATATATATGTACATATATATATGTGTGTGTAAGTATATATATATATATATATATATTTATATATATAATACAGAGAAATGTAAAGCAATAACTAAGTTGCCACACAAAATGCATTGGTGTTGGTGCTGGTGTCGTGTAAAAAGCACTGATGTTGCCACAAACAGTATTGGTGATGTTCCCATGTAAAAAGCAGCCAGTACACACTGCAAAGCGGCTGGCATTAGGAAGGGCATCCAGCTGTAGAAATCAAGCCAAAACAGGCTATGGAGTGTGTCCTCTGGCTCTATCGGTTCCTGTGAAGCCATCCAACCCATGCCAGCATGGAAAATAAAAGTTAAATGATGATGATAATGATGATGATATACACATTATATTATTCATGTATCTATAGGAGTGGCTGTGTGGTAAGTAGCTTGCTAACCAACCACATGGTTCCGGGTTCAGTCCCACTGCGTGGCATCTTGGGCAAGTGTCTTCTGCTATAGCCCCGGGCCGACCAATGCCTTGTGAGTGGATTTGGTAGACGGAAACTGAAAGAAGCCTGTCATATATATGTATATATATATAAGTGTGTGTGTATATGTTTGTGTGTCTGTGTTTGTCCCCCTAGCATTGCTTGACAACCGATGCTGGTGTGTTTACGTCCCTGTCACTTAGCGGTTCGGCAAAAGAGACCGATAGAATAAGTACTGGGCTTACAAAGAACAAGTCCCGGGGTCGATTTGCTCAACTAAAGGCGGTGCTCCAGCATGGCCGCAGTCAAATGACTGAAACAAGTAAAAGAGTAAAAGAGTAAAGAGTATATAATAATCTGTTTAGTTTTATTTTTTATTTTTAATCAACAATTTATTCAGTTAATCTATTTTCTATAATTAGACATATTTAATAGATATTTATCTATGCTTGTCTTTTTAACTTGGCATGGTTTATGAACACTGATTAAAAGGTATATTGTTCTGCTAGTTGGTTTGTTTTTGGAGTAGTTTCATGTTTGGAATACATTTTATGAAACTGAGCTAGTAAGCGTTTACTTTCTGACTTACTCTTGTAGAATAAGAAACAGCATATCTATTGGTCTATGTCTGTTAACGGATCTATATGTTTGAGATTGTAGCAATGTTGTTCCTTGTGTTGTTATTAATATGTCATGGATCAGTGATTCAGTAGGTTTTGTTCAATATGGTTAGTTCATTAGTTCTGCTTTGTACGACAGCATTTTTTGTTCACAATGTCCTTTGTGGGAGGAGTTTCTTTGTTTTATAGATACATTTTTTTTTTTTCATAATTTCTAGCATTTACTTATTACTTAATACTATTTTGTTTATATTTGATGTTGTTATTGATGATAATAAGCAAGTGTTGGCATAATAAGCATATTATGCCAATGTTTGACTCCTGCTATTTGACTACTGATTTCCAGGCAGTGTTATTAAACACTCCTGACACTACCAGAATGAACGCCCAGTTGTTGAAATCATAATGATTGGTGATAGGCAGTTGAAGATGGGGATGTATGTTTGTGAATTTTTTACATCATGGAGTTTCATTACTCTGAGTTGTCCTTTATTCTTGCGAGGCTTATCATGTTTTGAGGTCCATGGCTTATGATGATTACATATATTGATACTACTTGATTGACTTCATGGATAATGAAATTAAGCTAGGGCATTAAATAAAGGGTCTCAGTTTTTAAGGGTTCTATGGCATATATATATATTATATATATATATATATATATATATATATATATATCTGTAAAAATAATATGTGACAATTATTCAATAGCCAAGATAAAACTCTGAGTTTCTGATGCCGAGGTGGAAATCCATAACACCATCTCTTCGGTTATCTGGATAACCAGATAACCGAAACTCAGAGTTTTATCTTGGCTATTGAATAATTGTCACATATTATTTTACAGATAAATTTCCTCTATTTACATAATATTGAGGTCTCTTTCTTTCTTTTGTTATCTTACCTTTTTTACCAATATATATATATATATATATATATAACACATACACACACATATATATATCTATATAACACACACATATATATGTCATCACCCATTTTCTATCCCTGTGTATGTATTACAAATACAATGCTGGTGTCATGCTTAAAAGGTGAGGTTTGGCTCAGTCATCTGATATAGAAGACAGATGATGATGTGTGGTAAGTAGCTTGCTTCCCAACCAAATGGTTCCCACAGCGTGGCACCAT
Organism: Octopus sinensis; assembly: GCF_006345805.1. Taxonomy (NCBI): domain Eukaryota; kingdom Metazoa; phylum Mollusca; class Cephalopoda; order Octopoda; family Octopodidae; genus Octopus; species Octopus sinensis. Next base: position 3,728,526 of record NC_043010.1, on the reverse strand, counting down.
GGACAAGTATCTTCTTCTATAACCTAGGGCTGACCAAAGCTTTGTGAGTGGATTTCATAGACAGAAGCTGAAAGAAGCCCGTCATGTGTGTGTGTGTGTGTGTTTGTGTGTGTGTGTGTGAGAGAGTGTGCATGGGTGTGTGTTTGTGTGTGTCTGTGTTTGTCTCCTACACCATTGCTTAACAACTGATGTTTGTGTGTTTACTTCACTGTAACTTAGCGGCTTGTCAAAAGGGACTGATAGAATAAGTACTAGGCTTACAAAGATTAAGTCCTGTTTGTTCAACTAAAGGCGGTATTCCAGCATGGCCACAGTCAAATGACTGAAACAAATAAAAGAGTTATATATATATATATATATATACTATACAATATGGTATATATGAAACAGGAAGTTGGAAAATTGTTTGGTATTATATATTCACCACTACATATATTTCATTTGCTAATAAGAATCACAAATTTGGATAAGCCTGTAAGACATTTCCTATTAGAAATTCTTCAGACAGAGATCAAATTTTTCTCTAGCTTTGAAGTATCTTGAGGGACCTTCATTGCTTGTGATACTTATGTATCATCAGCAAAGCTGGTGAGAGTGATTTAAAGTATGACTGAAGGCATGTCTGAGAGAGCAGCCACAAACAATAGTGCTCACAGTATAGTTCTTTGTGGGAGTCCACTTAGTATTGATGTCACCTCAGAGTAAACAGCAATGGCTGCAACTATCTGAATCCAATCTTTTTAAAAATTATGCAACATAGGCACGGGAGTGGCTGTGTGGTAAGTAGCTTGCTTACCAACCACATGGTTCCGGGTTCAGTCCCACTGCGTGGCATCTTGGGCAAGTGTCTTCTGCTATAGCCCAGGGCTGACCAATGCCTTGTGAGTGGATTTGGTAGACGGAAACTGAAAGAAGCCTGTCGTATATATGTATATATATATGTGTGTGTTTGTGTGTCTGTGTTTGTCCCCCTAGCATTGCTTGACAACCGATGCTGGTGTGTTTACGTCCCCGTCACTTAGCGGTTCAGCAAAAGAGACCGATAGAATAAGTACTGGGCTTACAAAAAAACAAAAAGTTCCGGGGTCGATTTGCTCGACTAAAGGTGGTGCTCCAGCATGACCGCAGTCAAATGACTGAAACAAGTAAAAGAGTAAAGAGTAAAGAGTATTCCCCAATATACTAATGATACTAAGATTGTGCAATTCGTGATATATCAACCCGTGAATGACTTTGTTGAAGGCTTTGGCAAAGCCAAGATATATTACACCCATATTTGAATGATTTTGCTGTTGTATCAGTACTCAGTCACAGGGCTGTATGAGCTGTGTGACACTGCTCCTTCCTGCACAGGAGCCATGTTGTGTATTAACTAGCAAGCCATTTTCTTCTAAGAACATAATCAGCCTCTTTCTGATAATGAATTCCATGGATTTGCTGACATGTGGGATCAGAGAAACAGGCCTGCAATTCCTAACAGCTGTTCTGCCCCCTCTTTTATGGATAGGGTATATAATACCCTCATACAGCATTTTGGGAAGTTTGCCACTTTCCATGAAGCACTGGAAAAGTATCTGCAGTGGTTTTGTCAGAGCTTCCTTGCATGTCGTTTAAAGAATAACTAGTAAACCATCAATCTACCACTGATTTCAAATTCATTCATGAGATAATTATTGACCAATACTACATTCTCTTCTTTTATGTCAATGTAAGAGATGGTTGTATTTTCCTTGTATACAAAGCCTGATAACAAAACCTGTAATGCTGAAGAACTCATCAGGTTTGATTTTCTGCATACTTCCCAGTAAAAGGGTTAAGATACCCTGGAATTGTTTGTTGAGTATTTCACTTATCCTCATCAGTTCTGCAGTTAGTGAACCATTTTCTTTAGATTGTAAAAGAATATGCTCCAAGGCAGATTCTTTTACAAATTTGTAGAACGTCTGAGGTTTTTTTGTCAATTGCTCTGTTTCTTTTCTTTCTTCCCTTTCATTTCCACAGAAGAGTTTGAGTGTATTTTCAAACTTATGAAGTTCTTTATATCTGCAATTTAAGACCTTTATTCTTCATCTCATAAGGACTCTCCTATCCTAATGTTTTTGCATGTATTGGCTCTGGGACAAATTTAGTGCGTATGACTTGAATCATAAACAAAAATTTCCTAAGTTTCATGTCTATGTTTTACATTTTTTGGCCAATTTTGTCTGAGAATCTCATTTTGAACAGATTTCTTTGTGTAAGGATAGAGTTTGAATTAATCCTGTGTGTTTATGTTATCAAATGATTGTAGCCCATGCATTGATAATTCTATAACGTTGTGGTAATATATACATCAGATTTATTTCAATACTGAATATTATACATATATAAACCACTACATATCTATTATATTTATATATATATATATATATATATATATATTGGGTCATCCCATAAATAATGTAGCTTTTTTATATTTCTTTTATTTTTCAAAATTAAGATAAACAAATTTCTTTTTTAATCTATAATATACTGTCCTTGATTTTCTTCAATGCTCTTCCATCTATCTGGTAGACTTCCAAAATTCACTTGTCCATGATGTAAGATACTCCTCCAGTACAGTTCTGACCTTGTCTACAGAATTCATATTTTTTCCATCCAAATGAATTTGAAGACTTCAGAATAAATGATAATCAGATGGGAGAATATCCAATGAATATGGTGGGTGGGGCATCATTTCCCATTCAAACTGCTCCAGTCTTTGGGATGTCATCCTCACTGTATGTGGCCGAGCATTATCCTGATTGAAGAACATCTTTCATCTTGAAACCAAAGATGGTCGTTTTTCTTCTAACACTGACTTTAGCTACTCAAGCTGTTTGCAGTAGATCTCCTTTGTTAATGTTTAGTTTGGGTTTAAAAGTTCAAAGTAAACTAAACCTTTCATATCCCACCAAACAGATAACAAAACGTTACAAGAATGAAGACCTTCTTTAACCTGGGATATGATGTTTCTCCTTTCCCTACCCACTGTCCTTGGCGCTTGACATTTTTATAGGGAACTCATTTCCTGTCACCTGTCAATATTCAGTTAAAAAAAGATTCAAGCGTGAGACGTGACACCAAAGAAGAGTAAACATTCATAGACGCGGAAAGTTTGTGATGAACCCATTGACTTAATTTGCTGACTTTTCTGATGGCACACAAGTGTTGATGAATGGTGGAATGACCAAATCCAAGCTTCTCTGCTAGTTCCTCAACAGTTACGACGGGATTTTGTTGCACCAGAATTTGCAGGATGTTCTCATCGAGCTTTACAGAGCTTCAAGGACAAGGCTTGTCTTTTAGGCTGTAGTTTTTGTCTCAGAATTTCTGGAACCACCATTGACACTGGATTACACTTATTGTCAGATCTCCATATACTGCATTAATATACCTTGCAATTTCCATTGCATTGTTGCCTTTATTAAACTCATAAAACAAAATACGTTCCTTTGCCACTTCCATTATAGCTTTGTAAAATAACTATTAAAATTGAACTGTACTCTTCAAAACTTACACTAAGAATAAGTACAAGGTTAATTTATTGCCTGGTTTATAGCAAGTTGATGCAGGTAGTTTATCCCATCCTCCTCTAACTTTTCATGCAATTGAAAGAAACTGCATTATTTATTGGATGACACTATATATATATATATATATATATATATATATATACACACACACATACATACATACACACACACACAAGCATATATATATATAAACATATATGAATATAGATAATATAAATATATACACGCACACACACACACACACACACATATATATATATATATATATAAAATAAGTACATATACCTATATAAATAAATAAAATGCTTAATACATATGTTCTACATATTAATATATACATAAATATATACTCACACACAATTACACATGCATTTTGATATATATCTACACAAATAGATATTTGTGTGTATATGTGACTGACTGTGTGTGCATGTATATATTTATTATGTATATAATAACACTTCTTTCACATACCTAACATAAACCAATGTTGTAGATTGTGCCTGTGCACACACACAATTACACATGTGCATTTTGATATACATCTACACAAATGCATACTTATTTGTGTGCATGCATGCGTGCACACAATGCACAACATCGTTTTATGTTAGGAAAATGAGAGAATTGTTCTCAATATAAGTCATAGCGAATATGATTTTTTTGCAAAGATATTATTAATAAGAACTTGATTTCTAATAAAAAATAAAATGGAGAAGATTCTAATTCATCATACATTATATACAGGTACTACTTGCATATCTTCGCAAATTTATGCCTGTAAAATCCCAGCAAAGTATGAAGAATCAGAATGAACATTAGAAATCTTTTTTGGAAACTCCCAATTAAAAGATGAATTCAACCTTTATACATTTATATATATATATATATATATATATATATATATATGAGGGTACCCAAAAGAAACTGGAATTTTGCAATAGTATTTTATTCACTTAATTTTACATGTTTACACTTAAATCGCCTTCAAAGTATTTTCCATTTCAAGTAATGCATTGGTCCAAACACATCTTCCACAATTCGAAGCAGTCCTGGAACTCTGTAAAGTGATACCTTTTAATGCCTCCATCATTTTTTCCTTCACTTCTTCCACATCTGCAAAACGCTTTCCTTTAAGAACTGTTTACATTTGTCATGACTGCTCTTGATCTTATATGTTTATATACATATATACATATATATACATACATATATATATTTATATATATACATTTATATACATATATATACACATATATATTTACGTATATTATACATATCTATATATAGATATATATTTGTATATATAGTTAATTCAAGCATGATCAAAGAGAAAACACAACAACGCGAGGACGTGGAACAATTATAGTGTTACTGGACGCTCAGGAAAGGAAAGAAAGAAGGAGGATTTAACGTTTCGAGTGGAGCTCTTTGTCAGAAACATAGAAAAAGGAAAGGTCCAAAGAAGGGAAAACGGAGAAAGAAAATTGCCAATGATACACACGCGGTCACACATTGAATGGTATATATTTATATATAAATATGCATATACATATTTATATATATATATATATACATATATATTTATATATATACATATATATATATTAATAATAAAATATTAGGGAATAAATCCAAATTTACAGGGAAAAATCAGATTTAGGATTAAATCCAATTTTATAGTGTAAATATATTATATTATATTATATTAAATTAGAGATAAAACCACTATTAGGCAAATCAAACAATTACTAAACCTCGCTAAGATAAGTATTTATTTATATTTAAGATCCTCAAATTGTAAATTTTAATATTGTATAAGTCTTTGGTGTAATAATATTTTCCTTATGTAAATATCGTTGTTTATGTAATGATCTAATTATCGTAATTTTCTATATTATTAGATATTAAATTTAAGTTTATTCGTAAGATACTACTTAGCGATAAATTTGTTGTTTGATAGCAAGTATACGAGGTGTATAAAGTTAGGCTTTTGTATATACATGTTTTAATAGTATTAATTGTAGTTTTAAATTTCTTATAATTAAATTAGATAAACTTTGATAAACTTAGATATGTTTCAACTAAAGATTGGTCCAGGCCATGTCTAATTTAATAGCATAACTTAGTTATTGTTTTTTTAAATTGATATTCGCTAGTTATTCCCATTGATAATTATATTTATAGTATTTATAGTATTTATTCGATACTATGTTACTATGAATTGATTATTTCTATAAGTATTTTACATAAGATTTCCGAAAGTTCGTTTAAGTTTGTTTATTTGTATTTTGAAATTAGCTATTTCATCTTTAAATATGAAAAATTAATTTATTAGGTTTTTATTATATGTGCATATATATTTATTTATAGAGATTATTTTAGATCTTAATTATAATATTTATATACATTTATATATTTTCATTGATAATTTATATATAATAGTCATTTTTAAATATTTATGTAATTAGATATAGATTAATACCAATATTAGATTATTGGTGAGTTTCCTACCTTATAAATTAAATTAATATTTAACATTATAGTCGATTTTGATATAATCATAATTGTTAAGTTTTATGTTTCTAGTTTGATAATAGAGTTTATTATAAGTAAAATTATTATATTATTTATATCTTAAAAATATTGTATAAATATTTCTGATTATTTTTTAGATATTTCAATTAACCTGAAGATTGACTGTAACCATAACTCGAATTATTAATTGAATTTAAATTATTGTTATTCGAATTGTACAGCCATGAAACGATCGTAGTGTTTTACTCTTTATCTTTTATTAAACTTTTAATACTTTTGATATATATTTAAAATAATATAAATTAAATTAATTTTATGTATTGGCTTATGCTTTTCATTGTTTGATTTGCCTAATAGTGGTTTTATCTCTAATTTAATATAATTATATATATATATATATATATATATATATATATATACATATTTTATATATACATAATATACATTTATACATATACATACATATATATTTATATATATACATATATACATACATATACATACATACATATTTTATATATATATACATATATACATATATACATATATATATATATATATATATATATATAGCAAAAACAATTAAGATCCAAGTGAATTCCAATGAATTCAAATGAATATGATACTTAACTTAGATGCACCAGAATTCAATTATGGTGTTAACCATTAAATAATGTGGGGTGATTATAACCAAGAAAAAAAGCATCAAGAATGGATTAGTAGTTTAGTACAATTGTTTCATACTAAGAACAATTTTATTTGAAGCTTTTACTTCCAACACTTGTTTCGAAGACAACTTTTGTATTATTCCAAAGGAATAAAATGGTGTAAAACAATGTAATCTTCTCATCAGAGAAAGAAAGAAATAAACCGAACTCATCAATAAGACATTTTAACAGAATGTGATGAATGTCTATAATGATGAATGGAATTCTTTAAGTTTTTTTAAAAAACAGTGAGAGGGTATAATGTCAAAGGTAGCCTATAGAAAGAGGAGGAGTAAAGGAAAGAAATAAGTAGAAAACTACTAAATGAGAAATATAGAGCGATATGTGAATCAAATAAAAGGTTAAATGCTTGGAAAAAGATATATCTAGTGGAAGAGAAATGTAAGAAGCAAATCAATGTTCAAATTATATATAATGGTAGATATCACTTATATAAACTAAAGGTGTGTTTCTGCCAATGTTTACATCGATAAGCACGCTCTATAACCTTGTTTACAAGGGAATTCTTAGAAAAAAGAATAGAAAATAGTTAGGTTTACAGAGTTGGCAGAATTCTTTGCCTTTATCATATGGGAATGAAATGGAGAGAATCAACCAATCTAGATTGTTTACTATGGTTCTTTAAATACCAAATTAATTTACTAAGCCTGTACTGTTGCATTTATTACTATCCCTAAATGTAGAGTAATGATTAGAAATTCTTTTAGATAACTGAGAAGAAGAACTACCGATATAAAAAAAGACATCAGTACCTGAAGTAATTTTACACTGGTATTTAGAAATTTTAATCTTAGAATTACTAAACATAAACTTAATTCTGTTGGAATTCACTTCAGAGACAATAACCTTGTTATTAATATTTCTAGGGAGATGGATGGTATTAGCTAAATTAATGTTAGTATTAGTAAATGGATTCTTATTTAACAGACTAATATTATGTGAGGAGATAATTTGTGAGAGATTTTTTGTTGGAAAAACTAATCCTAACCATGTGTGAGTTGATAATAGAGGAATAACTAGAATTCTTTGGAATGTAGTAGATAGACGGATCCATTGGGAGGGCCCTATTATCGATTTTTTCAAGAGTCTAAGTATGTCACGAGGTTTCCAGACATGAGTTCTACTCATGTGTCAAATAAAGTATAAAAGTGATATTGTCTGCAAAAATTAGAAATAGGACACACAAAAAATCAATATTCAAAGTAATTGAACATAAACAATGAAATGGGTTATTTCGCTAGTGTTAAAAAAATATATTGTACAGGTGCTATGGGTTATTTCCCTTGGTTGTTAAAAAAACGTTATATGAGGTACATATAAGGGTTTCAACAATCTGAGTATGTCACAGGGTTTCTAGACATGAGTTCTACTCATGTGTCAAGTTTCATCAAAATCAATAAAACGATGTACAAGGAGTTAGCTAACAACTCCACAAACACACAATGATTTTCCACATATGTAGTAGATAAATATATATATATATATATAAGTTCAATAAAAATTTAGATTCAGTTGAATATGGTACTTAAGTTAAAGGCACCAGAATTTGGTATGGTATTACCTATATAAATCAAAATGGGATGATTATAATTAAAATAAGCAACAATGTTATCCAAAGATAGTGTAGTACAATCGTTTCATGCGACTTCATTTAATTAAACAATGCAAGTATTACATCAGTTTTAAAATGTAGAGCAATCTTCAGCTACATATGGAATTTTTTTAGTTAAATTAAGAAGATTCATTTTTATACTTATTCCCTTTATCAACATTACAAAGAGGGTAAGTAGATAGACAGAGAGGCAAGTCTCATCAACAGAAACATAGTAGTAAATGATATTTAAGCATGGATACACTTCTTATCACTGAATTTACTTTGTTATTTAGATTTACTATTGGGGAGGGGGTTTGATATTATTCTATTAAGTTCAGTGGAGACAACCCCAAGAATCTATCTATTTATAGATAGAAGAAGAGGCAGTTTAAGTAGCAGAGCCATAAATCAAACTCTCTTTGAGTGGGTTGGCAACTAAGTTCCCACCGTTTTTTTTAACTTAAATTTTTTAAAAGGTTTAATAAAAAAAATAACAACTAATTAATCAATAATGTATTCACCCTTGTTGTTTACAACTTCTTCCCAACGTTCAACAAGATTTTGAATACCTCGCTGGTAGAAATCACCCGATTTCAACTCGAAAAATTGATCCGAGCAAGCTCTCAATTCTGCATTGGTATTGAACGAAAGTCCATGCATAGCGTTTGAAAGAGGTGGAAATCCATAGGTGCCAAATCAGGAGTGTATGGAAGGTGTAGCAGCACTGCTTAGCAATGCATTTGAATGGCTTCCTTGGTCATATTGGCGAAGTGCGGGCAGGCATTATTGTGCAGCAGAAGAACTCCATGCTGACGATTAGGTCTTTTCTCTTGAATAGCTGTGTTGAGTCGTTAACATAGAGTTCCATGTTAACCATTTGGTTCCATTCAAGCAATTCGTAGTGGTAGCCTGAAAGAGCAAGGTAAGGAAAATAAGGCGGATGAAGAATTTTTTCCCAACAGAGCTCTTC
>NC_043010.1:3684142-3716642 GCF_006345805.1 Octopus sinensis | reverse complement strand
TTGTTGGTATAAAGCTAAATAAATCCTGAGATTTTGGAACATGACAACATTTCAATAAAATTTTAATGGACTATTAAAATGGCTATAAATGGTGGTGCCCCGGATCAGGATACCCACATCTTGGAAATGATGGAAGAAGCCTTTTTAGTAAACAAAATATAAGTGATTCAAGGGATATTTAGCTGTTGTTTCTAGCACATCCCACAATCACCTAATACCTTTCTCAGGATTGCATGTAAACCTAGATTAAAAAAACAAAGAAAATTTAAAAACTAATTCCTTGCTTTAAGCCTTAAAAACACGAATTAAAGGCATTAGCAACATTCGTAACTTACAGCAAACTCATTAGTTTGACCTCTCACTGTGTGTGAATATGTCAGTTTGGCAAGTAGGGTCAGTATAGAAAGCACTCCGTCGGTTACGACGATGAGGGTTCCGGTTGATCCGAATTAACGGAACAGCCTGCTCGTGAAATTAACGTGTAAGTGGCTGAGCACTCCACAGACACATGTACCCTTAACGTAGTTCTCGGGGATATTCAGCGTGACACAGAGAGTGACAAGGCCGGCCCTTTGAAATACAGGTACAACAGAAACAGGAAGTAAGAGTGAGAGAAAGTTGTGGTGAAAGAGTACAGCAGGGATCACCACCATCCCTGCTGGAGCCTCGTGGAGCTTTTAGGTGTTTTCACTCAATAAACACTCACAACGCCCGGTCTGGGAATTGAAACTGCGATCCTATGACTGCGAGTCCGCTGCCCTAACCACTGGGCCATTGCGCCTCCACTAGGGTCAGGATACCAGCCTTTTTACTAACTTTGTGCTTTGTCACCATACAATTGTCAGAATTATCAATGACCATACTGAATTTATGAAAAATTTCTTTTTCCCTTTTTTAACTCCTTTACTAAATGAAACTTAAGAATGAAGTTTTAACTTTTATATTTCATAATGATTATCTGACCAACACCCATCGATTTTTAAATCAAAATAAAGTGAAAACCTTTCTCTGACAGGATGATTTTTAACGCAACTTGAGTTATAGTGCTTGAACACATTTAACTAGAATTCAGGCTACAAAAAGAAAAAGAAAAAAAAAGGACAAACTTTGTACATGTGTGGAAATACCAGGGTGTTTGAGGGACCTTGACATGATATATAATCGTCAGATTTTAACTAAATCTACATGAGAAGTAATTTCACATCCAGAACTTCAAACGATACATAATTTTCCTTAGAAAATATTTATTCTGACCTGGCCCCCGTGCCAGTGGCACATAAAAGCACCATCCGCTCGCGTCCATTGCCAGCCTCGCCTGGCCCCCGTGCTGGTGACATGTAAAAGCACCATCCGTTCGTGGCCGTTTGTCAGCTCCGTCTGGCACCTGTGCAGGTGGCACGTAAAAAGCACCCACTACACTCACGGAGTGGTTGGCGTTAGGAAGGGCATCCAGCTGTAGAAACACTGCCAGATCAGACTGGGCCTGATGCAGCCTTCTGGCTTCACAGACCCCAGTTGAACCGTCCAACTCATGGAAAGTGGATGCTAAATGATGATGATGATGATGATGAAACAAAAAGTGTGTTTTTGCATGTTCAAACTGTACTTCTCTCCACTGTATGGTGTTCTATAGTGATAGCTACTTCCAAACCACATGGTTTTGGGTTCTGTGCCACCGTGAGGCACCTCAAGCAAGTGCCATCCCCAGGTTGACCATGCTTGTGAATGGATTTGATACACAAAAATAGAAAGAATCCTATTGTTTTTATAAAAGGAGTCACTTTGGTAGTGAAACATGAGCTTTAACTACAGAGGACTTGTGAAGGCTTGAAAGAAATGAAGCTAACACGCTCCACTGGATGGATAATGTCAATGTGCATGCATAATAGACTGTAAATGATTTAAGAGGAAAACTATATAAGAGGTATCAGATGTTGTGTGCAAGAGAGAAGACTACGCTGGTTTGGTCATGTGATGCGTATGAATGAGGACAGCTGCATAAAGCAGTGCTAAGCTCCAATCGTGTAGGGTACCTGTGGAAAGGGTAGACCTCAGAAGATATGGGATGAAGTGGTGAGAAATGATCTGCAGATGCTGGGCCTCACTGAGGAAATGACAATGGAGCAGGAGGAGAGGCGGCAATTTGATGTATTTGATAAATTCCGTCAAGCTAAGTAAAGTCACTGTCTTCCACACATGCAGATTTTAGGTGCCAGTGCCACTTAAAAGCACCTGTACCAATGCTGCATTAATCCACCAGTGCTGATGGCACATAAAAAGCTTCCAGCATACTCTGTCAAATAAATAGTTGGCATTAGGAAGGGCATCCGGCTGTAGAACCATGCCACAACAGACAGCTGGGGTTTGGACAGCTCCCTGCAAGCCAGCTCCATGTGAAGCCATCCAATCCATGCCAGCATGGAGGGCATATATTAGACAATGATGATGATGACATTAGTGGATGAAGGTGCCGATCAATGTGATTGAACCTGAAGCCATATGGTTTGGAAGCAAACATCATAAACTACATAGGCGTGCTTGTTTATACACATATATTGTTTGTTGCCACGTAAAAAGCACTCAGTCCACTCTATGGGATGGCTGATGTTCTGAAGGGCATCCAGTCGTAACAGCTGTGCCAAAACAGACACAGAAGTCTGGTGCAGTCTTCTGTCTGTCAAACCATCCAAACCATCCTCCTGTCAAACCATCCTCCTGTCAAACCATCCAAACCATTTAATGCCTGCTTTCCATGCTGGTGTGATGATGATGATGATATTTTGCTTAAGACCAATAACCTGGTGTAGAACTCAATATGCATATGTTCCAGAACAAAATGTTAGATGAGTTTAGAGAAGTAATAAGAGAAAGAGATGGCACATGAAAAAGAATAGGGGTTTCATGAACTTCATTATCTTACTATAAGATGCTATGGCCTTTGTTGGGTGCCTGAATAACAACCTATAGCTTCGGATATGAAGTGCAATTTATTTAGGAAGAAATGATTATATTTTCACAATATACAGGGTGGGCATTACAAAGGAGTAAGTCATTTAGGCGCTCAACTAAGAGTTCACTGCATCTTATAACAGAAGTAGTTGTAAGCTAATGAAGTTCATAACATAACCATTGTTTTTCCTGTGTCATTTCTTTCTCTTATTCCTAAATATACATATATGTGTGTGTGTGTGTGTGTGTGTGTGTGTGTGTGTAAGTGTGCATGCTTTTTTTTGTTCCTCCTTGCCTTGGCGTTGCTCAAAGGTGGTATACAATTGACTGTGATACAGACAGTGTACTTCATGTATAACCTTCCACTGAAACATCTCCAAACTAGGGAGAATATGACCTTGAATGGAAACAGGACAGTGTTTGTGTCAGGAAGGGGATATGACTGTAGAAAATATATCTCAAAGAATTGTCTAATCCATGCAGGAAGTGCACACATACACACACATCATCATCATCATCATCATCATCATCATTTTAACATCAATGTTTCCATACTTGCATTGGCTGGACAGAATTAGTTGAGGCAGATTTTGTCAGATGCCCTACCTGTCACCTATATTCACCTGTTTCTATGTATGGTAATATTTCTCTATGACCAAATATGTCTATGGGGGAATTCAAACTATGAGGCATCTTCAACTCTCCATTTTCTTACATTATTAATTTTACCTATATATATATATGCTTCCCAACTACATGGTTCCAGGTTCAGACTCACTACGTGGCACCTTGGCCAAGTGTCTTCTACTATAGCCTTGGGCCAACCAAAGCCTTGTTTGTGGATTTGGTAGATGAAAACAGAAAGAAGCCGTTGATGTGTGTGTGTGTGTTTTCATTCCCTTAGCTTAGCGGTTTGGCAAAAAAGACTGATAGAATAAGTACTAAGCTTACAAAGAATAAGTCCTGGGGTCGATTTGTTCGAATAAAGGCGGTGCTCGAAGTGAAACGAGTAAAAGAATAAAAGAATTTATACCATCATCATCATCATCATCGTTTAACGTCCGTGATGATGATGATGATGATGGTATAAATTCTTTTATTCTTTTACTTATCATTTAACATCCCTTTTCCATGCTGGTATGAGTTGGATAATTTTTACAGGAACTATCTTGGCAGAAGACTGCAGTAGTCTGATTTGGCATGGCTTTTACAGCTGGATGCCCTTCTTAACACCAGCCAGCTTACACAAGTACAGACAGATAGACAGATAGATAAAACACATAAACACATATAGATATAGACATGTAGCAAATAGAATTATAAGCCTTCGCTATATATTGACTATAGAAAACAGTCAAATATTAGGGCATATAAGCCTCTGTGACAGAAAAAAATGGGGATTAGTATGCATACTAATACCCATTTTTTTTCTATTACAATGGCTTATATGCCTCAATATTAGACTATCTCCTTTAGTCAATATATGGTGAAGGCTTAAAATTCTATTTACAAGATTTTAATCGCCGCATGTTCAAATATAGGCGCAGGAGAGGTTGTGTGGTAAGTAGCTTGCTTACCAACCACATGGTTTCGGGTTCGGTCCTACTGCATGGCAACTTGGGCAAGTGTCTTCTTCTATAGCCTTGGGCTGACTAAAGCCTTGTGAGTGGATTTGGTAGATGGAATATGAAAGAAACCCATCGTATATATATGTATATATGTATGAGTGTGTATATGTTTGTGTGCCTGTGTTTGTCCCCCCAACATTGCTTGACAACCAATGCTGGTGTGTTTATGTCCCCATAACTTAGAGGTTTGTCAACAGAGACCAATAGACTAAGTAATAGGCTTACAAAAAATAAGTCCTGGGGGTCGATTTGCTCAAATAAAGGTGGTGCTCCAGCATGGCCGCAGTCAAATGATTGAAACAAGTAAAAGAATAAAAAAATATTTATATATACACACACATAGATACTACATTTTTAAGTTGAATTCTATATTTATTTTTCAATATGGCCATATTTGATGGTACATAAGATACTTTTTCAAAAAATATTTCAAAAAATTGCCCTGCATCTAATATGCCAAGTTGAGCATCTCATAACCTATTATGCACTAAAATCTTATTCTCCTGAACGTGCACATAGACATATAGACCAGGAAGGGAAAATAATGAGAAGCAATACAAGCAGTGGGTTCCAGAAGTGGATGAAATGGGAAAGTGTGTATCAATAGTGTACAGAAACCTAGAGCATGTACATGTGCTCAGGTCAGCAAGATAGGATTACAAGGGAGAATGGTTACATCAGAAGGGCTTTGATAGCAGGTTGGAAGAAAGGAAGGAGCATAAGGTAAGTGACAATAGTAAGGGGTAAGATTAACTAGAATAGTAGAGGTGGACAAAAGCAAGGGATGTGTGATGAGATAAGATAAATAGTATATAGTAATAGAAGTGGCCTCAGAGGAGGGGGTATAAGATAGCAGATTCTAGACAAGGGCAAAGGAGCAAAGTGGGTGAAGAAAATGTACAAGAGAGAAGGAAGTATTGAGGCATCAAGATGGCCAAACATACTCTCTTATAAACCGACCTTCTGATGCAGAATACAGGCCTTAGATGAAGAGAAATTATAGGCGCAGGAGTGGCTTTGTGGTAAGTAGCTTGCTAACCAACCACATGGTTCCGGGTTCTGTCCCACTGCGTGGCATCTTGGGCAAGTGCCTTCTGCTATAGCCCTGGGCCGACCAATGCTTTGTGAGTGGATTTGGTAGACGGAAACTGAAAGAAGCCTGTCGTATATATGTATATATATGTATATATATATGTGTGTGTATGTGTTTGTGTGTCTGTGTTTGTGTGTCTGTGTTTGTCTCCCTAGCATTGCTTGACAACCGATGCTGGTGTGTTTACGTCCCCGTCACTTAACGGTTCGGCAAAAGAGACCGATAGAATAAGTACTGGGCTTACAAAGAATAAGTCCCGGGGTCGATTTGCTTGACTAAAGGCGGTGCTCCAGCATGGCCGCAGTCAAATGACTGAAACAAGTAAAAGAGTAAAAAGAGTAAAGAGTAAGCCAGGGAGAAATGCGATAAGCATGCTTTATTAGATGTGACATGTTAGTGTGCTGGAATGACAAAGTATTAGTGAGCTGAGTGATAAAGATAAATCAGATGTAGTATGCAAAAAAGAAAAAGACAGTACTTGTACAAGATTGTGATGCATATGGAGGATACTAGTCGCATAAGGATGTACTGGGTATTCAAAATGAAAGGGTCTGTGGGAGAGGGAAGTTGAAGAAGATTTAGGATGAGATGAAGGACAACCTCAAGCTGTTGCTACTTATGAAGATGACAAAAGATAAAGGAACATGTTCAGTGGCAAAATGCAGTGTTGGAGAAAACCTGACTGCCCATTCAAGCAAGACTTGGATTAACATGGAGCTGGTGTACTGCTATGCATATATATATATATATATACATAATATATATATACATATATATATACATATATATATATATAATATATATATACATATACACATATATATATGTATACATATATAAATATATATAAATATATATATATATATATAAATATATATATATATATATATATATATATATATATATATATATATACATATATATATACATATATATATACATATACATGAACATCGAAATAAATATCAATGCAAATAGTAGTTGGGATACCTGTGCCGGTGGCACATAAAAAGCACCATCCAAACGTGGCCGTTGCCAGCGCCACCTCGACTGGCTTCTGTGCCGGTGGCACATAAAAAGCACCATCCGAACGTGGACGATGCCAGCACTGCCTTGGCTGGCTTCTGTGCCAGTGGCACGTTAAAAGCACCAACCGATCGTGGTCGATGCCAGACTCCCCTGGGACCTGTTCAGGTGGCACGTAAAAAGCACCCACTACACTCGTGGAGTGGTTGGCGTTAGGAAGGGCATCCAGCTGTAGAAACACTGCCAGATCAGACTGGAGCCTGGTGCAGCCCCTGGCTTCCCAGACCCCGGTCAAACCATCCAACCTGTGCTAGCACGGAAAACGGACGTTAAACGATGATGATGATGATGATGATGATATATATATATATATTTATATATATAGACACACACACATACACACACATATATACTATATAAGTAAGAGTATATGTGTGTATGTATGTATGTAAATATGTCATGGAAAAGCTCCAAAACAGTGCATCCTCATGAAAAAACGAAGTTCATTTTCAAAATCTGCATCTCAATGACAAGGTATTCAGTTATAATTAATCAAAAGATTAAATTTGCTGCAAGAAATAATTCAACTTTTATATCAACAAATCTACCACTCTGTCTGTGTCCATCAGGCTTTCTTTCTTTTATGCTTTTCCCCTCTCTCTACATATATATTTACCACACTCTTTATCACTCTCTGTATATGTATATCTCTCGCAAATGCTGCTTCCTCCATTCTCTCTCTTTATATGACATGTAATTGCTTTCATTTTGTTTAAAACTTCATCGGAATATTTACTTTCATTTTATGATAGACAGCTATCATGTAGAAAATCACTTCCAAATCCTGTTTTCTGATTGGGTAAAAATTATCAAAACTTAAACCCCTGTAACAGTTTTCTAAAGCTTTTCTGAAATCACAAAACTGGATTCAGCATGAAAAAGTACATCAATATACCAAGTTAAAAAATTTTCATTTGATTTTATATTTTCAAAACCTGTGACAGCAACAGAAAAGAATTCTCTCTCTGTCTCCCTCTTTCATTTACACTTTTCCCTCTCTAAATATGTTTGCTACACTTTCTCTCACTTTCTGTATATTGCTCTTACTTAGTGTGTGTGTGTGTGTGCGTGCTCGTGCACACGCGCATGCATGTGAGTGTGTGCATTATGCATGTGTGTAAGAAACTTCATAAGGATAGCAGATTCAAAAAACCCCTCACAAAGCATCAGCAGTGAGCTAAGAAAAATCTATGCAACAGATGGAAAAACAAAAAGTTAGTGTATTGATACATTATAGGCGCAGGAGTGGCTGTGTGGTAAGTAGCTTGCTAAACAACCACATGGTTCCGGGTTCAGTCCCACTGCGTGGCATCTTGGGCAAGTGTCTTCTGCTATAGCCCCGGGCCAACCAATGTCTTGTGAGTGGAGTTGGTAGATGGAAACTGAAAGAAGCCTGTCGTAAATATGTATATATATATGTATGTGTGTGTTTGTTCCCCTAGCATTGCTTGACAACCGATGCTGGTGTGTTTACGTCCCCGTCACTTAGCGGTTCGGCAAAAGGAGACCGATAGAATAAGTACTGGGCTTACAAAAAGAATAAGTCCCGGGGTCGAGTTGCTCGACTAAAGGCGGTGCTCCAGCATGGCCGCAGTCAAATGACTGAAACAAGTAAAAGAGTAAAGAGTAATGAGTTATAAATTGCCCCAAATAATGCAGAAATCTGTCCTGATCAAAAGACCCATCCATCAGTGAAGACATGGTATGGATGGAACCAAAAAAAAACTGAATTAATGGCATTCAGTGGTGAAAATTTCTTGGAAACGACAGGATACCCAGCTAGTGTATGTATTAGGTTGTCTGGAAAGTTCTGAGCAATATTTTTTTTATATGCTAAAAGTGATATACTTCATGAACTGCACTTTTAGAAACTTCTAACTATTTTACAGGTTCTGTATTTGTGATATTTGACTTTTCCTCGATTTTTGCCTTCAAAATATCTTCGTCCAATTTTGAAGGTCTTCCACTGTGACTGTCATCTTCCAAGCTAAACTCTCAAACCTTAAATTTTGCAAACTACCTTCAAACAGTTGATTCACCTACAGCTTCCTCACCATAAAATTCACAAATGTTTTTGCATGACTTTGCAGTATTTCCTCCTTTTTTAAAAAGAAAAGCAGTACAACGCAAATATGAAATTTTTGGTTATCCATTTCAAATGTCAATACAGGGTAACTGGAATGAAAGATAAATTTATTTTTATTCAGGAACAAAGAAGCAATGCACTACCTCTTCAGGCAATGCCAAAGTTTTAACTGCGTTAAGATGAAGCGCTAAAAGATTTAGCTTAAAAATGCTCTGAACTTTCCAGATAACCTAATATATATATATATATATATATTATATATATATATATATATATATATATATATATATATATGTATGTATATGTTTTCAACATCATCATCATCATCATCATCATCATTTAACGTCTGTTGTCCATGCTGGTATGAGTTGGATGGTTTGACTGGGCTGGCATGCTGGGAAAGCTGCACCAGAATCCAGTCTAATTTGGCATGGTTTTCTACAGCCAGATGCCCTTCCTAACACCAACCCTCCGAGAGTGTAATGGGTGCTTTTACATGCCACTGGCACAGGTGCCATTTGCATGATACTGGTATCTGCCATGAGTGCGGTTTTGCTTGGCTTGATGAGTCTTCTTCTCAAGCACAACATAATGCCAAAGGCCTTGGTTGTTGCCTCCATGAGGCCCAACACTCAAAATTGTCACTTTTACTTGCTGAGTCACTTTCTACTGTAGATATCGCATATTTGATGCTCTCTTCTCTTTATCATAACTTCTCAGATTGATATTCATTATTCCACGTCAACAATGATCTGAGAAAAAAACAGAAAAACATTAGATCTGTTTGTATCAACCTCCTCTCTATCTCTACCATCCATACTCTCACTATTCCCTCAGTCTTAATTCCTCCAAATCATGTTGCTGGTGTGTGTGTGAGTGTGATTTATCTGATATTCCTTGGAGGAATTTTTCCAGGTACATCTGAAGGGTTTGGGCTTAATCGTTTTTTTTCTCCACACGTTTTCCTTGATTAGTTTCAAAATAATGTGGAATAGAGCATGTCCAGGTAAATATTTTGTAATACAATATAATATTTTGCATTACATTGTGTTACAATGTACTGTGACTTTGATTTTGAGAAATGACAGATGGTATGAAATACTAGCCTGGATGATTTTAAAACTTCATACTAACATTACTGGGAAAACACTGATGGTTTATTTTCTTCGCTGTACAATTAATGTAGTGTTCATAGCAGTCTGGGATAGAACAGAATTTGGGTGTTGTAATGAAATCCTTGTCATATAAGACAGAGGTAATGGTACTTTGATTCATTCCTAATAACTTGTGCACTGGTGTTCTATGTAAAATTACTGCTGTAACACTGCATGTTATTCATATATACCTCAAACACAAAATATATCTAATATTAAAGTTCTGTGATGTTCTCATAGTGTCAATGACAATAAAATGTTGGTTGCAGGTAACATCTTAACAAGTGCTCTACAAACACCGTATAACTGTTAATTAATGGAAACATCAGCATGGTATATATATGAGGGATTGCTGAAAAGTTCCTGGCTTTAAGGGTATCATGAAGGGCCTGGTTGGAGGCCAAATCTTCTGAGTTCTTTTACAGGGCTTAGAAAAACAGAAGTGTGAGTCTGAGAGGGGAATATGTTGAATAAAATCATACTTAACTTATCCTCCTATATTTTGTTTTACCCAAAGTCAGGAACTCTTCAACATCCCACCTCGTAATATGACTTTTTTTTCTAGACATTTACTCTTTAGGAAGCACAGTTCTATATTTCTGCAATGGTTAACTTGAATGGAAACAATATTTATTTAAATATTAAAAACACCCACTACACTCACGGAGTGGTTGGCGTTAGGAAGGGCATCCAGCCGTAGAAACACTGCCAGATCAGACTGGGCCTGGTGCAGCCTTCTGGCTTCCCAGACCCCAGTTGACCCGTCCAACCCATGCTAGCATGGAAAGTGGACGCTAAATGATGATGATGATGATGATGATTAAATTCGTAAAGTGTTAATTTATCTGAAAGAACTGATAAATAATTAAAGAAAATTTTTTGTAAGCTATATTCAGGTTTAACAAATGAAAATTTATCCTGACATCACCAACACTGCTCAAGGTCTGAAATCTAAGCTGATAGTGAAAAATCAGTAATCTTTGAGTTCTATAGAAACAAGTATTTTCTGTGCAGAAAGTGAAGATAAGACATTTAAAAATTCAACCCATAATTAAAATTAATCCACACAACACTACTAATCTCCTTGCGAAAATTAGAAAGATATTCATTCACTTTGTTTATAAAATTTATCATTAGCATCTTGTCATAAATTTGTTATGCATGATGTAGAAATATATAAAAAAAAAATCTAAAGCAGCTTAAAAAAGAAATATTAATGGCTACATTCAATACTCTGCATTTGTAGTTACATCCACTTTCTATGCTAGTAAACCATCCAACCCATGCCAGCATGGAAGGCGGATGTTAAATGATAATGATGATGATGATGACGATGATGATTTTAAAAGCACATTATCATCAATGTACACACTTGTATATGTGTACACATGAATACATGTGAACAACACCATATACATATACAAGAATACATTCTTTAACTTCTACTACTATTACCATGACAACAAACACTATGCAGCAAACATCAAAGAAGATGTAGTAAAGTGACAACAAGATAACGAAGTACATAACAAAACTAATAGTAATAATTATCATCCTTTTTACTCTAAACACAAGGTCTGAAATTAGGGGGAAGGGTTAGTGGATTACATCAACCCCCAATGTGCAACTGGTACCTAATTCATCAACCCCAAAGGAAAAAAGGAAAAATCGACCTCAGTGGAACTTGAACACAAAATATAACAACAGACAAAATGTTTAGCAGCATCTCATTCAGCATGTAAATGATTCTGCCAGCTGGCCACCTAAAGGATAATAACTCTATCTACTATAGGCATAAGGCTCTGAAATTCTGGGGGAGGGGCTAGTGGATTACATCAACCTCAGTGTTTGACTGGTACTTATTTTACTGACCCTGAAAGGATGAA
Organism: Octopus sinensis; assembly: GCF_006345805.1. Lineage (NCBI taxonomy): Eukaryota > Metazoa > Mollusca > Cephalopoda > Octopoda > Octopodidae > Octopus > Octopus sinensis. The sequence continues at coordinate 3,704,760 of NC_043010.1, read as the reverse complement.
AGGTAAAGTAAAGCTTGGCAGAATTTTAACTTAGAATGTAAAGATGAACAAAAAAAACCACTAGGCGTAGGAGTGGCTGTGTGGTAAGTAGCTTGCTTACCAACCACATGGTTCCGGGTTCAGTCCCACTGCGTGGCATCTTGGGCAAGTGTCTTCTGCTATAGCCTCGGGCCGACCAATACCTTGTGAGTGGATTTGGTAGACAGAAACTGAAAGAAGCCTGTTGTATATATGTATGTGTGTGTATATGTTTGTGTATCTGTGTTTGTCTCCCCACCATCCCTTGACAACCGATGCTGGTGTGTTTACGTCCCCGTCACTTAGCGGTTCGGCAAAAAGAAAACTGATAGAATAAGTACTGGGCTTACAAAGAATAAGTCCCAGGGTCGATTTGCTCGACTAAAGGTGGTGCTCCAGCATGGCCACAGTCAAATGACTGAAACAAATAAAAGAGTAAAGAGTAAACATTTTGTCCAACATACTCATGATTCTGCCAGCTCACCACCTAAATAATAATAATAATAATAATAATAATAATAATAATAATAATAATATTAATAATAAAAGTACAAAATAGCCCAGTTATAGAAAATGAAGGTGAAGAAGATAGTGCCAATTTTTGGATCCTTAGAGACCATATCAGAGGGCATCAAGAGGAATATCAAGGGAATTAGAATAGAGTGCCCAGTAGAACAGTTCCAAAAGGTTTGCCACCTTGGCATGGCCAAAATAATCAGGAAAATATTAGAAGACTGAAAAGAATGGATAGCAAAGAACCATAGGCTGCAGGTAGAAAGCCTGCTGTGCATGCAAGAGTCCAAGATTTCCAACAAAACCTGTGATAAAAAGAAATATGTTTTTAACATAGGCACAAATTTAGTGGAGGGTCAAAATTGATTATGTTCACTCCCTTACTGGGCTGCTACTTATTTTATTGATGAAAGGAGGATGAAAGTCAACCACTGCAAGAACTGAACTCAGAATCTATAGCGACATTTCAGTCTAATGCTCCAATAATAAAAATAATAATTTTTAATTTAGGCACAAGGCCAGCAATTTTTTTAGTAGGAATAGGATTAGCTAATTCCATCAATCCCAAGTAATTAACAGGTACTTTATTTCATTGATCCCAAATGACCAACAGACTAAGCTGATCTTAACAGGATTTTAACTAAGAATGTAGAGTTGGAATAATTTTTTTACACTCTGAGTTAAAATCCTGCTGAGGTCAACTTTGCCAGTCATACTATTGGGTTTGATAAGTACCAGTCAAATATTGGGAATGAAAATGCTGGCCTTGTGCTTAAATTAGAAACCACAACAGCAACAATATAGCAGTATAAGCATGGTCCACTATAATTGGCAATGAATGCAGTAACACATTGAGAACTGTAAACAACCATCAAGAACCTAATTAAGAATTCAGTACTGGATATAAGGTAGTGGTTGTAAACATGCAAGCCATCCCAGTTACAAACTATATACTGCAAGTTAATCTAACTGAAGAGATTAAGCAGAAAACCAGGAAACTATTAGTAGTGTTCTGATAGAAATAGAAAACTAATATAAAATAAAAACACTAGATACTTAGAAGCAAGTAAAGGGAAGCTGGTAGATGCAATAAGAAAACATAAGAATAGCCCTAAAACTTTGCTTTGTGGGTAACAAACTGATAGGTAACAAATGGACACTAATTACACTGAAGAAAATTATTTATATAAGGACAATACTAGAGGAAAGTAAAAAAAAAGGGATAGTTCCAAAATATTTTCAAGTAAAAACAAAACAAAAAAAAGAAAAATCATTCCATAGTACCAGACCCAACAAAGAGAATATAAGTGAGAGTGAAATTTAATAATGATTCAACTGCTCTAGGCTAAAGGTAGAAACAGAAGGTCTGATTTTAAGTGCACAAGACCACTGCCTAGTCAAAAACAACAACTAAAATTTAACGAAGGAAATATTTACTAACATAAAGTGTAAATAATGCAGCCACCACATTCTGCCATTGGGCAGCATGCTGACACTTTGATTTTAAAACAGATAAGAAATATTACAAGCATTAACAAAAACTAAACATGACAATAACTTGGTCACAATCATCTAGCACATGCTATTCCAAATTCATAAGATCTTTGTAAGCCATCCAGATATAATAACCAGGAACTAGAACAACAATATCTGTATATTGTAGGCATCTCAATCTTTTCTGACAGAAAATATGCCAGAAAGTAGGGGTAGGAAAACTGTAAAAATACAAGGAACTTTAAAGAACATAAACATGATGTAAGGTATGACAGTTAAAAAGTACTAATACAATTAGAACACTAGTTGTCTCACAAGCAGTCAATGATGCTTATGAGTTTGGCAGCACTCTAAACCCAGATTTGGGAGTAATATTCCAATGCGTGTCAAACTTTAGGTCTGTTGAAAAGCAGCAACTAATCAGTGTTGGGGTATTTTATCAACTGAGAAAGAAATCTACTTTTTGTGATGGAAGTTTGACAATGTAATATATGTGAAGTTACCATGAGAAATAGTGTATTATTCAAGTTGAAGTAAGTCTGACAGCTTTGAGCACATGCTGTTCAAGAAGAGTGTTATGCAAGAATATTCTCTGGATATATATAGTGGTTGTATCTTTGTGGAGTAGTGAAGATATCATAGCCCCATTGGAAGACATCTATGATACCTCTATTGTCTTGAGGTGTCTAGATTGTATGTGGATGACATTTATGTACAAAAGGAGAGGCGTATCATCTGTATTTGTGTGTATTTATGTGTTGTAAAAAGTGACAGAAAACAGGTCTTTGATGACAAAAGGAAGAATATTGGAGATATGACTGAAGTTCAGTTGTCTCTGACATCCTTCCAAAACCAGAGTTAATGAGATGCTAGAATGTGGATCAGAGATCTCCCTCAATGCATGCTGCAAATAAAGAAGTGAATCAAGGAATCATAATATATGCATATGCAGACACTTAGACCATCTTCATTTGAGCCAACTGACAATTATAAAAGCTGTTGTTTTTCATTGATAACCAGAGTGTGTCAATGTTATCAACACATATCTGCATTACTAAGAACAAAATGTTTTCATAAATGCATATATACTTACACACACATCATAAAAATATTATATTTTATCCTTATTAACAAACACCCATTATGAAAAGACATGCAAAACATTTTATGCTCACATCACTTGTTGTTAGGAATATCATCTAGAACTTTTTCCAGTTAATTCATATTAATATTTTTGTAAACATTTTCATAAACATGAACTCCACCACAGTTTTGTGAATACGAACTATATCTCAAACAGACCATATTTAATTGGACATTTTGCTGTGAACAGCTGTGATTCTCTGTTAACTTTATCATGCATCATAAATAGAATTTTTTTATATATTGTCATGAATCAATAATGTGGTCACTTCATAAGTGAATTCATTTCTGTACACACTATACACTGTGTAGTTATTTTTATACTGAGATATATTTTCTGAGCTTTTTTTTATTCTGTTTGGATCTGTTTGGATCATTATATTCTTTGTTACACAATTAAATGACTTTTATTTGTATGTGTGTTATTCTCACTGCTATCTCTTCAACTCAAGAACCATTGTTCACTCATTTATTACCATTACAAGGTTTTATCTTACTTCTCTGATAATCATATCATATGCAAGTTCATAAAGTAGTATTTCAGATACCAATTCATATTGTTTATCCTGTGTCACATCCTCTAATTACAGAAGCAGTCCGCTTGGATGCTGAGCTCAACTTTTCATTCTTCTTCTTCAATCATGTACTTCTTATGATCATATTAACATAGGTGTCATCATAACCCTAGCATAAATTTTGTCTGAAATTTTTTCAGGTGAATCTATCAAATTACGATAGTGTCATTTCAAATAAAGCAGTCAAACTTTCCTGAGGCTACATTGCTCTTGCACACACACACACACACAACACACACACACACACACACACACACACACACACACACACACATTCAGCACAGCACAAAAATTACAGTTATGCCAACACAGAATAATAATTATTGAGTTATTTTGGCCAGCAGGTGATGAGTAGATAAATTCCCTCTAGGGATAATATCCTATATATGCATACATATGTATATACTCTTTTACTCTTTTACTTGTTTCAGTCATTTGACTGCGGCCATGCTGGAGCACCGCCTTTAGTCGAGCAAATCGACCCCGGGACTTATTCTTTGTAAGCCCAGTACTTATTCTATCGGTTTCTTTTGCCGAACCGCTAAGTGACGTAAACACACCAGCATCGGTTGTCAAGCAATGCTAGGGGGACAAACACAGACACACAAACATATACACACACACTTATATATATATATACATATATACGACAGGCTTCTTTCAGTTTCCGTCTACCAAATCCACTCACAAGGCATTGGTCGGCCCGGGGCTATAGCAGAAGACACTTGCCCAAGATGCCACGCAGTGGGACTGAACCCAGAACCATGTGGTTGGTTAGGAAGCTACTTACCACACAGCCACTCCTGTATGTATACAAATAAATTTAAGGATATTATATTTAATGTATATTGTAGGGATAACGACAACACACATGCACATACATATATAATGTTTAATGTGAATTGTGCATATGTATATATGTATATAAATCATCACTTTAGCATGGGTCGAATAAGACTTGTTGACACGAGTTTCTCAATGAAGCTTTTCTGCTGTTGCCGACACTTACCTGTATCCACGTAAGGTACTATTTCTTCAAGTACTCAAACAATGGACAGCTCAATGGACAGACATGCTTCTGTGGAGGATTGTAAACAAAGACACTGAGTACAACAGTGAATTTATTTTTTACATTTAGTATATAAATGTCAAGGCAAGGGAAACACACAACATGCATACTCACATACACACATATCTTTATATATAAAAGTGAGGTTGTGTGCTGTCTGTCTCCTACGATTTAGATTCCTAACTACTCCCATATTTTGCGGAGCAGTTTAACCAAAACCGGGTATCTTATAGTCGTGATTCATATCGAGCCCTTCTGGGTATTAGCGCACGTCTACGATGAGTCTACGATTTAAAAAAAAAATTTACCATCAATTTTTCCCATTTTTAATGCATTTTTTGCATATATAAGGGAAGTAATAACTCTCTAAAAATTTATTATTAAATCTTAGAACGTAAAAAGCTACAGTAACCCCCCCTTTGTGGTTAGCCATATTGAGATGGCTATTATACTTTACATCTCTAAAAATGCTTATATAGTTATTTCCCTTACAAACCCGAGCAACACCAGGCGATACTGCTAGTATATGTATAAAGCTATTTACAAATGTGTAAATAGTGTTACAAATACATGTATATTTCATAGAGTGAATTGATAGATAAACATCAAATAATATCCACAATAGCTAGAGGTTCAAGAGAGAAAGGCAGAAAGAACTGAAATATAAACATAAAAAAATATATCCACTGTAATTAAGAGCTCCATCATTGACACACCACTAAATTCCAGTACATTTATATAATAAATCTAGGTGAAACAAACTTGCATGTATATACAGAACTGGCTAAACTCATCATTTAAAGCAACATATTTAAAACACAAGCAGAAAAGCAAACATTTCACGTGTAGCTCATAATTCAATTATGCTCAATAGATATTTCAGTTCAATAAACATCGGTATTTATATAATTATGTAATTAAGATAATTAATTTAATTTAAAAGTGATGTTCACCTCATCTTAATTATATAATGGTACAAATAATATTGTTTATTGCTTACGAAACAGCTGTAGAGCACTATTAAACAATGAACAATATGTGAAATTATGCTTTTCTGCTTTTCTATGTGTGTCTACTTGCACTTGTGTGCACATGTCTGTGTGTGCACATGTCTGTGTGTGCATATACATGCATGTGCATCTGTGTATGTATGTATGTATGTGTGTGTGCACCTTTATGTTTATATTAATAACTGTACATAGTTGTACATATATATACAAGAGGAGAGATAGACAAAGAGAGAGAGTGTGTGTGTGTGTGTGAAAAAGAGAGTGCATGTAAGTATGAGACAGAAAGAGAAAGAGAGAAACAGAAAGAAACACAAAGAGAGAGAGAAACAGAGAGAGAGGGGGAGAGAGTGAGAGAGAGAGAGAGAGAAAGAAAACCCCTTCTGTATACTTTTCTCATAAAAATATAATCAGTGTCCTACGTAGTCATACTAGGAAAGTTGCTTTTAACATTTGTAATATTTAATTGGCCACTCAAGGAAATCTCTTCTAATTCAAAACAAAAGTAAATGGGAACAATCATTTTCTATTTTTATATCAGCAGCAACATATTTTATTTAAAAATGAAATGAGGTGGAAGATATCCAAAATCAGCTCAAGACAGCTTTTGACTGTTGCATGGTTATCACCCATGCAGCCTCCGACTAACTACAGCACTAAGAATGAATATTTGATGCACATACTCATTAGTGAGAAAAATAATATCTCTGTGAGTTGATAGTGATTTCCTATAAATACTCATTTAGAATAGGATGACCATAGAGCTGTCAGACAAGAAATATATAGGAAAAAGAAACGAAAAAAAAAAGCTTTCATTTCAGCAAAATATTATGCATGTATATTTATACCAATAAGCTAAATAATATACCCAAAACAAACATAATCCATGTAAAATTTCTTATTTTGTATAACTAATCACAATGACTCTTCTCAAGTTAATTTAAGACAAATAGTTATAATAAGTATCTGGTTAATAAATATATTAACGATACAGATGTCTCTCAGTTATCTTGCAATATACATCATCAATATTTATTTGACATGGAAAATACAATTTCCAGTATCAAAAGACATCTGATAATAAGATGTTAATTTTCAGTAATTTAGAAGCAAAATTTTTGAAATATTATGTACTGAGTTTAAGTCTCTTGTGAATATTTGGTTGTTTTTTAAGCAGAATTCTATTATTTAGAATGGCATCATCCCACCTGCTATCAAGACTAGAAACCATAATCTCTGAGACAGTTACTGAGAACAGACTAACACTCAATCCAAAAATGGGTTCGTTTTACACCTGCTACTCACTGTGAAATCTTGGCTTTTTGTTTTTCTAAAAGCCCAACAGAGTTTAAGAATTATTTGATATTCATTTTTTCATAAGGCAAAACAGGAAAAGGATGAGGGACATTCATCAAGAGATGTGTGATTGTTCTGATGTATTAGAAAAGAACAAGTTTGAACTCACCAATAATTCTTAATGAGAAATATTGATTTGTAACATTAGCGCAGGGATACAAATGTGTTCCCTTGTTGTTTAACCACAAGAGTAAATCTACACTCAACTACATTCCAGCCATATTCATACCATCTTTGTGTCAGACACGGTATCTTTTACTCTTTTACTCTTTTACTTGTTTCAGTCATTTGACTGCGGCCATGCTGGAGCACCGCCTTTAGTCGAGCAAATCGACCCCGGGACTTATTCTTTGTAAGCCCAGTACTTATTCTATCGGTCTCTTTTTCTGAACCGCTAAGTGACAGGGACGTAAACACACCAGCATCGGTTGTCAAGCAATGCTAGGTGGACAAACACAGACACACACATACAAATATATATATATACATATATACGACAGACTTCTTTAAGTTTCCGTCTACCAAATCCACTCACAAGGCATTGGTCGACCCGGGGCTATAGCAGAAGACACTTGCCCAAGATGCCACGCAGTGGGACTGAACCCGGAGCCATGTGGTTGGTAAGCAAGCTACTTACCACACAGCCACTCCTGCACCTATATGCACACAAGATTACATTATCCAGTAGAGTGTGATTTGTGGAAGTTTCTGCAGAAGAACCAATGCAGAAACTTCTTTAGTATTTTGAGCAAAAGGTTCAAAATGATTGAATCAACAACTGGCCCTTGTTTTACTAAACCCTGAGGCTTCAAAGGTAAAGTCAGTGTCACCAGAATTTGAACACAAAACATAAAGGGATATAACTAATTACTCAATATATTTAATTAGGTACTCTGCTGTTTTGGTCATCCCACATTTTAACAAAAATTTGATCAACAACAGCTGCCAAATCTCCCTAAAGGTACACACTACCATCCTAAAAGAAAGAGAATGCATTGGATAATATAGTCTGCTTCACAGAAAGAATAACAATAACATGGTCACAGCTTAAATGCTTATGATCTTTTGATCTGTTCAAGTAGGGTTAACTGACAGCACACATTGATGGTTAAAATTTCCTTCAAATGCAAGCATAACAAGCTGTGACTTTGGGCAGAATATAAAATTGTGAAGTCAGCAAACTAGATTAAGTTTGCCTAGACTCAATGGTGCAGTTAATCTCTGGAAGACTATGGAAACTTACTGGTTTTGTTGACTTGTAGAGAAACTGTGTATGCATGTGGAAAGAGAGATAAATTCACTTTCTCTCTCTCTCCCTCTCTCTCTCTCTGACACACACACACACACACACACACAAAATGCCTTGAGAGTGAAGCTGATAGAGGAAAACTGTGTAGAAGCCAGTTTGAAAGTAGGTAGATTAGTGTTTATCTCTGACTGCTCGACAACCTGTGTTGCTTTGTTTGTGTTCCTGTAACTTAGAAGTTCAACAAAAAGAGGCTGATAGAATAAGTATCAAATTTCAAATAGCTCTGAGTTCAGTTTGATAGACTAAACCTTCAAGGCAGTGCTTCAGTATGATTACAGTTCAATGACTCAGACAAGTAAAACAAAACTGAACAGAAAAATATATACATACATATGGGATGAGTTTATTTAGGTTAATCCAGTGACCTGTTACTCTAAAGTTATCTTACTGTATAGACAGCTCCTCAGACAGGAATAGATTAGCAAGAAGATGAAGACACAGCACTGTGATGAAAGATAGAGGGACATACACTTGGTTGAAATTACAAGTTGGCTTTTGACCAGAGAAAAGTAGAAGTAAAACACTTAGCAAGGGGAGAAGGAAATGCTAGCAAGTGTGCATACAGGAACAAACATACACACAGATGGAGGTTAGGGTAAAAAAGTGGGGAAGGAAACAAAAGGAGAAGAGAAAAATAGAATAAGAAGAATATATAAAAGGGAAAGAGACTGACTCCTACATTCACACACATAACCATGCATACATGTAAATAGCTAAACAGATGAATACACAATGGAACTAAGGTCAAAAGGATCAGTTTAAATGAGTAGAACATACACTTCCTTCTATACATATGCATATGTATATATATATGCATACTCAGACCTACAACCAGGCTAGCTAGTAGGAAGGAGAAAAGCAAGTTGTTAATCTATGCCAAGAATTACAGTTGCAAATAAAAATTAAAAAAAAAGAAAGCAAGGAATTCATGGAGGATTTTTTAAACTCCAGAGTAACAGTACACCTACATGCAAATAATTACATACAAATACATATAATTGTTTCTGAGCTTCAGTCATCAATTTTGTCAACTAATGTTTAAAAATTAATGCATACTGTTCTTGAATTTACAAAATATTCCTAACTTAAACATATAATGATATAAATTGAGATATTCCCACCCACATATAGATTTAAATGAACATACATACAGATAATTATGTATAGATAATTATATCAGTTCTTTCGTGGAATTGTGAAATTATCAATACAAGTGACTTTGCCTAGAAGCAATAATGAATTTAGGAAGAAAAGCTGCCCGCCTATCTTGAATATGTATTGAGATACAGAATGTATCAGGCGATATAAATACTGTGTTGGTCGCTTAATTAATCATGCAATGCAAGGTGTGTAGGTGCAAATGCTGCAAGGTAACCATAAAAGGATATCTGTGTGGTCACTCGACCTACTGGAAATAGTAACCCATTCTTTGTCATATCAGACCTCACTCTCTTAAAAAGAATGGAAAGACACAACTGGATAATGTGGTCATTGATACAGTGTGTCTAAGAACAGAATAGAGACTGGATGATTTCAGAAAAAAGTGCATTTGATAAGAGTCTTTTTGATTGGAGCTGGCTTGGTGCTTAAAATAATAAAAGTATGGAAGGATAGCAGTATGGAAGGATAGCAGATTTCTTAGATACCCTATGCTTGAAAAACAAAAAAATATGTAATGACCAAAAACAGTCGAAAAATACCTTTAAGATTTACTTGATCTCATGTCAGACTAATGAACAATAACAATACCAATAGACGGTAACAACCACAATAAGAACAAAGGAGACACACTGTAGAGGAGAATTAAGATGCTTTAGATCAACTAAAACTTGAGGTTTTAAGCAGTGTTGATGGGTGTTTTAAAATTCAGTCTGCTTTGATCAAACAGACATATGATCAAAGTTTTTCCATCCCTGATCAACCTGTCTTTTTGCACATCTAAGACTGCATTAGTTAATACACTCGACAACATTCTTAAAGGCAGAGAGGTGTAATATGAAGGAATTTGGTTGCTATTTCTAGCAGGCTGAGTAGTCTCATCTATCCAACACTTTAAGGAGGCTGATACACTTGTATCTCTAAGAATGAGATGATACTATAAATATGCATTTATAAAATTAAACATCACATCAAAACAGATCAACTGAACATATTTTGACTTAAATGCTCAAGTAAACATACGTGGTTAGATTAAGTTAACTTTTTTTATATCATTTTTATACAGCAAATTTGAAAATATTTGACACTCAATATTCTGACCATGAGAAGTTTCATAGCACCTAAGTCATAGAGCACCGACATATTTTCTCCCTTGTCACCTCACCTATGGAAGTGTGATACTAAATAGTTGTGATAAAATGAACAGCAAATTTTTAAGATCTGTACAACTGAAGTGAAATATGATATGTTAAATATGAAGTTTTAACTCAGATAAAGTGAGTTAAGAATACAGTTGGACATTAACCCTTTAGCATTCAGATTAATTTGTCAAAAGTAATCCTTATTTATTCACATTAAAAAAAGTTTATCTGATATTATTTTGTAGCTTCAAGATAGGAAAGATATAATTGCTTATTTTTAGAATGACATTGCAGGGTAGGTGTGAGATGCTGGTTCTGGCCAGTTTGAGCATAAAATGTGTAGAATATTTGGGCCAGATACAGCCGGTTTAAACACTAAAGGGTTAAAGTCATTAGTCAATGTGTGGACAGGAGAAATTAATACAATGAAATGGAAATTTGATGTGAATGGATGAGTGCCGAAAGCAAATGTGTTATAAACTTTCTGTGGCAAAAGTAGACATGGGAAGCCATGGAATAAATGGTGTGTGCAATCTCAGTCTGTTGGTTTCACAGGATTTAGAAAAATGTTGAAGAGAACAGTGACAGCAGACTTTTCCAGCCACGTCAGTAAGAAAAACAGTCATTAAAATGGTGATGCTGTTGATGATGATGATGATGATGATATGCATAAACACACACATTACTAAATACACATGCATGAAAATATAGAGCTACATTTATTTGCACATACTTTTGTTTCAATATCTAGTTTTTTGGAAACCCGAACTAAGAAAATATATAAAAGAATGATAATACATTCTCAGGTGTTCTCTACCTTTTGATGAACAGATCAGATTTACATATATCCTTCAAAATTCCAAGGGTGGGATTGTTTTGCAAGCTTCCTTCTATTTTATTGAGGTGACAAGAAAGTAAGATAGTGTTCATTCTACATGCATATCCTCCATGAAAATTATCCAGCATAAGCTACATGATAAAGATTAATTTTCAGAATACCTAAAGTTTGTTGTTGTTGTTGTTTGTTCCTTCTTGAGCCATGCCTGGCTCATAAGGGCCGGTTTCCTGGTCTCTTGGCATATAGGTTCCCCACCTGGACGGGACACCAGTCCATCACAGGTGAGCTGCAAGATGCAGGAGGAAAGAGTGAGAGAAAGTTGTGGCGAAAGAGTCAGCAGAAGTTTCGCCATTACCTTCTGCCAGAGCCGCGTGGAGCTTAGGTGTTTCACTCATAAACACACACATCGTCCGGTCTGAGATTCGAACCCACGATCCCTCGACCGCGAGTCCACTGCTCTAACCACTAGGCCATGTGCCTCCACCTAAAGTTTAAAGTTTGTGAAGTAAATGTGAATAGAATACAAGAATAATGTAATTTTGTAAACGAAGGATCAGGTAGTGTGTTTTATACAGAGAGTGAGTGGGAGATCGAAAAATGGTGATTGTGAAAAGAGAAACAGAAGTATTGATTAAGTTAACAAATACAGAAAAAGTAAAGACTGTTGTAAAGCCAATAGAAAACAGAGAAGCCTTACACGGAACATCAATGAGCCTGTGCTTGTAGCATTGGTCAATGAATTTTTGCCTATCAAGCAGATGGCCATTATTTATGTATATAGATTCAAGAACAAATTTACATGAGTAGTAAGCCCTGGTCTTGTATTTAATCAGGAAAAAAATTAATACTCGCAAATTTAACATTCCGCTTTTTCCTTTTCTTCAGGTTGTCAGTGTTTCATTTGAAATTTGTAGTAGTTAATTTCCTAAACAACCTATTGATATACGAAACACCTAAGTTCATCATGCACATATACTTATTGTTATATTCTTCAAATATTAGCAAGCTTTCAAATAGCCTATGAGATTATAGTGACCTTTCTAGTTCACCTCATAGTACACTCATCCAATCAGCTATACAGGTTTGTTCACAAACTTCCATATTTTGTTTCTTACACTGGCTTAGTCATGAAAACTTTTGACATTGTCACACAACTTGATAGAAAGTGCCTTGTTTTGGAAACAGAATTTAAAAGTCTAATGCTTGTATGTATTTCATATTGCCGAGAATGTATCATGTTTACTCCAACAAAGTTTATTAAACTGTTTTTTGTTGCAGTTTAGAAATTTATAATATATTGAAAATTTTTTACATTTTTAGGCTTGCTGATGTTGATGCAGCACCCTGAATACCGTTAATAAGGAATATTAAGAGCTGTGATGGTAACTGGTACAACAGATTTGACAAAGTTGTGTCAAATCTTATTGTATTGTCTCAAGTTAGCACTTTTCCTCGGACTTACTTATTAAAAACATCTTCAAAATTGACTCCTCAGAAATGGATTTTACAGTGGATCTCAGATTTTTTATGTAAGTAGACACATGAATTATTCTAGTTTCAAACTTTTAAACTGAACCACACTAAAGTTTATAGAAATCTATATGCAAAAAATTATATCAGGGCATTTGTTCAATAACAGATATAAGATCTGAAATACTTTGCATTTTGGGGGGTTCTTTACATTAAAAGAAGACCTGCTATCTGTCCAATTTAGATTATTATTTATTTTTTCAAATTCTTTGTTTCAACTCTTCATTCTTGAAAATGTTTGTCTATTTCTTTTCTTTGTTCTTTATTCCATAATGTATATTTTTGAGGTCAAGAAAAACTTTCCTGTTGTTATAATTTCAAGTCTACTCTAAAGTTGTTTAATAATTTTTTTTTAAATAAAGTGTACATACATAAAATAAAGGCGCAGGAGTGGCTGTGTGGTAAGTAGCTTGCTAACCAACCACATGGTTCCGGGTTCAGTCCCACTGCGTGGCATCTTGGGCAAGTGTCTTCTACTATAGCCCCGGGCCGACCAATGACTTGTGAGTGGATTTGGTAGACGGAAATTGAAAGAAGCCTGTCGTATATATGTATATATATATATATATATTTATGTGTGTGTATGTTTGTGTTTCTCTCCCTAGCATTGCTTGACAACCGATGCTGGTGTGTTTACGTCCCCGTCGCTTAGCGGTTCGGCAAAAGAGATCGATAGAATAAGTACCGGGGTCGATTTGCTCGACTAAAAGGCGGTGCTCCAGCATGGCCGCAGTCGGATGACTGAAACAAGTAAAAGAGTAAAGAGTATACATACATACATTTATATGTATGAGTATATGTGTGGGTGGCATCATCATTATCTCCCCACAATCTATTGGTCAGAACATCCAAATCAGATCTTAATTGGAGTTACTACCTTCTTAGGTTGGCATAACACATTTAACTTGTACATTTTACTTTTAGATTGGCTTCTACTGATAGACATTGTTTTCAACACCAACCTTTTAACAAAATTTCCATGTGTATTTTATTATACCAACACTTTTATATCCTCAACAAAACTAAGAGATTCACCTACACTACACCTGATTTTCTCCCCTCCATACATACACAAGCATGTATCTGACTCATACATTGTTCGCTTTCCAGACATTTTTACATTACTGCATGTACTTTATATGCACTTTCTGACAAGTTGTGGTTCACCTGAGCACTGTATACAATAATTTCAATATTATTATTATTATTTAAACAGTGCTCTCAACTCTAGACTCCCCACATCTTCCCTAACACTCTACAGAGTCCACTGGGTGCATTTTATCAGAATACCAGTGAGGTTGCATTGTACATCACAAGACTAAACAACCCTCAACTACTTTACATTGTCTCCCACTATTCAGGCAATGTGACCTGGTGAATGAAAGAAAGAGGGATGATGACAGGAGGTGAGTTTGGTTGAGAAGGTAAAGTAAGTGAGAATATGGTGTTATGATGTTGGAGGAGAAAGTAATGTAGGAAACACGGTAATAGCAGGGAGCGAAGAAGAAAAATAGCTGATAGCATGATGACAGCTATTCTTGCAGGTAAGAAAGAGAGCAAGAAAGTGACGGATGTCAATAATGAGTAACTTGGGAGAGAGAAAGAGAGAGAGTGATGGCTAGAAGAGCAAAATGGTGATGATTGCTGGTGAAGAAAGTAAATAATGGACAGCCATAAGAAGGGGCTGGGCAATGGTACAAGAGATAGATGGATATCAATAGTGAGTGACCTTGAGGGGAGAGTGTGATGGCTAGCATTACAGAGAAGCGATGGTAGGGGTATGTTGGACATTAACAGATCTGATACAATCATTTGTCACACAAGCATCTTGATTTAAGAGACAGAAAGGTTAGAAGAGTGATGTGGCTGGTGGCAGGAAGGTAAGGGTAAATGGAATCCGGACAGATTCCTTATTAATTCCTTCTCAAACAGATAAACATGGCACAGTGAATAGGATAGTAATGGAAAGATGAGAGAGTAATGAAAAAGCAGTGGTGGTGCAAATGAAGATTGAAAAGGAAGCCAATGAGTGAGAGACCCAGATGTAGGTGTACAAACCAGTTTCCATCACTTCCACCATTTTAACGTTTACATTTGTGTACACACGCACACACACACACACACACACAAACTCACACTCACACAAACTCACACACACACACACTCACACACACACACACAACACACACACACTTACACACAAACACACACACACACTCACACACACACACTCACACACACACAACACTCACACACACACACACCACACACACACACAACACACAACACACACACTCACACACCACAACACTCACACACACACACACTCACACACACATACACACAACACACACACAACACACACACACACAACACACACACACACACACTCACACACACACACACACGCACACACACACTCACACACTCACACACACACACACACTCACACACACACAACACACACTCACACACACACACACAACACACACACACACACAACACACACACACACACAACACACACACACACCACACACACACACACACAACACACACAACACACACACTCACACACACACACACACACGCACACACACACTCACACACTCACACACACACACACACACACACACACACAACACACACACACATGCACACTCACACACACTCACACACACACACACACTCACAACACACTCACACACACTTACAACACACTCACACACACACACATGCGTGTATGTTGGATAGAGCATAGTGTTTATGATCAAAACAGCCACATTAATGAATTACTTTTATTTGAAAAAGACATCATATTGAAGTGGAAATCATTCTTATTGACTATTTTCAAGTATGTGGTTTGAGAAACCATTGAAATATTTGAGACTTTTGAACTGAACTTCGGTGAAGAAAGATTTGGAAACAATATTTCCTAACTCGCAAAATTGCACAGTATACATGACTAGAAATAGTTATAAGGTTGGTAAAGATATTAATTTCCATTTGAAGTCATAGTTTTAGTTATTAGGTACCATGCAGCGATCTCAAACTCAAACCCAATGCAGCAGTAAAGTAAGCTTCTTAATCACAGAGCCATTCTTGCACAATTACACACACACACACACTCTCTCTCTCTCTCTTACACACACACACGCACACACACAAAAGCTACGAAATCAAGTGGAGATTAATATGTTTGCTAAACCTTATAACTATTCCAACAGGGCATGTATAATGTGTATTTCTAAAAGTTATGAAATATAGGTGCAGGAGTGGCTGTGTGGTAAGTAGCTTGCTTACCAACCACATGGTTCCAGGTTCAGTCCCACTGCGTGGCACCTTGGGCAAGTGTCTTCTGCTATAGCCCCGGGCCGACCAATGCCTTGTGAGTGGATTTGGTAGACGGAAACTGAAAGAAGCCCGCCGTATATATGTATATATATGTATATATGTGTGTGTATGTTTGTGTGTCTGTATTTGTCCGATCAACATCGCTTGACAACCGATGCTGGTGTGTTTACGTCCCCGTCACTTAGCGGTTCGGCAAAAGAGGCCGATAGAATAAGTACTGGGCTTACAAAGAATAAGTCCCGGGGTCGATTTGCACGACTAAAGGCGGTGCTCCAGCATGGCCGCAGTCAAATGACTGAAACAAGTAAAAGAGAGTAAAGAGTATTGTTTCCAAATCTTTCTTCACCAAAATTCAGCTTAAAGCCCTCAGATATTTCAAATGGTTTCTCAAATCAAATACTTGGAAACAGTCAATAAGAATGATTCCTACTGCCATTTAATGTCTTTTCAAATAAAAGTAGTTCTCTAATGTAACAGTTTTGATCATACAGAGACCATGCTCTAGTCAACTGATTACTAATTTTTTTCAATTTAAATCTTCTAATTAAAGACATCATATCTTCCTTAATACTTCAATTAAATCTGCCCACTACAATAACCTATCTGTTATACTGTTGTCAATGGTCTACATTTCCTCTTTCTCTTTTTGTCACATTTACATATTTCTCTCTTAAATACACTCTACTCTACTGTTGTATATTCTGTATATTTAGCTTATAAAAGACTTAGAACATTCTTCCTTCTTTTAGTTTGTGCTGACCATATTCACTCATCAGGCTTTTTTCAGCTTTGGGCTACAGAAAAAGACACTTGACCGAAGACACTTGACCAAAGACACTAGACCCTTAGTGGAACTGGAGCCAAAAGCATGTGATTAGAAACTAAACTTATTAATCATAGTCATACCTGCACTTTTATATACACAAAATACTATAACCCCAAGCAGACCAAAGCCTTATGAGTGGATTTGGCTTAGAGGATCTGAAAGAGCCCCATTGTTTATATATGTATGCATACATGTGTGTGTGTGTTTTCACTTTACATTGAACAATACAATATAGTCGTCAACAACTTTCACTGTCATACAAGCAATATCATTCAAAATTCCACAAAATCACATCTGGCCATTTGAAGGATTACTCTCTTTTACTCTCTTTTACTTGTTTCAGTCATTTGACTGCGGTCATGCTGGAGCACCACCTTTAGTCGAGCAATTCGACCCCGGGACTTATTCTTTGTAAGCCCAGTACTTATTCTATCAGTCTCTTTTGCCGAACCGCTAAGTGACGGGGATGTAAACACACCAGCATCGGTTGTCAAGCAATGCTAGGGAGACAAACACAGACACACAAACACATACACACACACACACATATATATATATATATATATATATATATACATATACATGACAGGCTTCTTTCAGTTTCTGTCTACCAAATCCACTCACAAGGCATTGGTCGGCCTGGGGCTATAGCAGAAAACACTTGCCCAAAAAACACTGCTTGGAAATATGTGGGGAATGGTGAGAGGGAGGGCATCTGCCTTGACAAATTTTGTCCCCTCTATACAAGCATGGAAGTGTAGCCATAAAAGCTATGATGAAGATGATGATACACACACAACACATACATTTGTGTGTGTGTGTAAGGTTTTTAAAAAACATTTTAGGGAACATCCTTGATATGCTCAAACATTTGGAAGGTTTTCTTAAATTAAAAATTATTAATTATATAAAAATAAATCTTTAAAATTATTAGAAAAGGAGATTAACAAAGACCTTTTAAGGAAAGGAGTTTTTGTATATACAGAATATTCAACAGCAGAGTAGAGTGTATGTAGGAGAGAAATACGTAAATGTGACAGAAAGAGAGAGGAAATGTAGATCATTGATAACAGTATAACAGATAGGTTATCTTAGTGGGCAGATTTAATTGAAGTATTAAGGAAGATATGATGTGTTTAATTAGAGGACTTTTCAAACACCCACATAATGTAATTCGTACAGAAGTAGCATTTAACAATGGTTTTCACTATTTGTGGTTCAGTTCCAGATTTAGAATTCTTATAAAGTATTCTCTTTTGCCTTTCATAATTTCTTCCTTTATTTTGCATTTTCTGTTTGCACAAATGTTTAAACATTCACTACATGCAACATTTCTAACAGGTCAAATCTGATTTGTTACTTATGCACCCTAACCCTTTCACTTAATTTTGATCGTTTGGCCTATGTACTTTCAATTGCATTGTAGACAAACAATGCAGTAAATGAGATTTTTCATTTTGTAATTCATATTTGCAGAACACTTAATTCCTTGCCATTCTTGAAAGTTCAGGTTTCGCTCTTTTCAATCAGTTCACATATTCCACAATGTGGGTTTTTACATTTTTTTGTACCTGTATTATTTCATCTCCTGATGCATCTTTGTCAAAACTCTTTTAATATTTGGTGGTTGTCTTCAAATATCAATAATTTGAGGCTATAAGTCTCCTAAATTTGTTGACTGGTATAGAATTGGAAGGTATTGCTCATTTAACCATATACAAGTTGTAGTTTTTGGCATTGTGAATGACTACAAATGGAATATTTCTATTTCTGCCATTCTTTGAATTGTGAAGGTATCTCTGAAAGTCAAGGAAAGTCCTTGAAAACAGTTGGTAAGAGGAAGGGCACCCAACCATAGAAAATCTGCTTCAACAAATTCCATGTGACTCATGAAAACATGGAAAAGTAAATGTGAAAACGATATGATATGTATATATATATCATATCACACACAACTACTCATATGCAGAACACATACATGTAGCACATGCCATATAAGTACACTTATACATAAGCATTTATATGTCATCACACACATATATAGACATATCAATATATATATATATATACATATATATATACACACATATACAGACATATCAATATATATATATAAATATAAATATATACACAAATATACATATATAGATATATATTATATATATATATATATATATATATACACGAATATACATATATATATATATACACATATACATATATATATATATACACACATATACATATATATATATATACACACATATGCATATACATATATCTATATATATATATATATATATATATATATAATATATATCATATATATATATATACATATATATTTAAATAATATAAATTAAATAATCTTATGTATTGGCTTTAGTTTTTCATTGCTTGATTTGCCTAATAGTGGTTTTGTCTTTAATTTAATATATTATATATATATATATATATACATATACATATATATATATGCCAGTCCTCAGCCCCCTCTTATTTATCAAAGTCTTCCAGGCAATAACAGAGGAGTTCAAGAGACACGATACTCTTGGGTGCTCCTCTATGCTGACGACCTTGCTCTAATTGCTGAGTCACTATCAGAACTAGAGGAGGAGTTTCAGGTGTGGAATCAAGGATTAGAATAGAAGGGCCTTAGAGTCAATCTAGCTAAAACCAAAGTCTTAATAATTAGGAAGGCAGACAAACCACAAATCCCTTCAGGTAGATGGCCCTTCTCGATCTGTAGAAAAGGTGTAGGTAGAAACTCTATAAGATGTACCCAGTGTAAGCTATGGACACATAAGAGGTGCAGCAATATCAAAGGAAGGCTAACTAGGAAGATAGCTTTTGTATGTGGCAGTGCTCAGGAGCAATAAACACTGAAAATGTGCAGAGAACAACTTCTGCCACATAGGGAGAAAAACTAGAAGTAGTTGATAGTTCCATTACCTAGGTGACCGAGTCAGAAGTTGGGTAGGGTGTGCTGAAAGTGTAGCTGCTAGAATAAGAATAGCGTGGGCTAAGTTCAGAGAGCTCTTACCTCTGCTGGTGACAAAGGGCCTCTCACTCAGAGTAAAAGGTAGACTGTATGATGCATGTGTACGAACAGCCATGCTACATGGCAATGAAACATGGGCCATGACTGCTGAGGACATGCGTAAGCTCACAAGAAATGAAGCCAGTATGCTCCGATGGATGTGTAATGTCTGTGTGCATACTCGACAGAGTGTAAGTGCCTTGAGAGAAAAGTTGGACATAAGAAGCATCAGATGTGGTGTGCAAGA